>NC_084509.1:29842500-29905000 GCF_024500385.1 Phyllopteryx taeniolatus | reverse complement strand
AACCCTAAATTGGACGCTTATCCCAATCTAACCCTAACCCCAACTCGGAGCCTAAATTTAACCACTTAACCCTAATTGGAATCTTAATCTTCATCCCACTCTAACCTTAACCCTACTGTTAACCCTAAATTTAACCTCACTAACTCTAATTGGAATCCTATCTCTCATCCTACTCTAACCCTAACCTTAACACTACGGGGGGGGGCCCTAAATTTAATCTTACTAACTGGAATTCTATCCCCTATCCCACCCTAACCCTAACCGGTAACCCTAAATTTAACCTCACTAACTCTAACTGGAATCCTATCTCTAACCCTAACCCTAACCCTAACCTTAACACTACGGGGGGGACCCTAAATTTAATCCTACTAACTGGAATTTCAGCCCCTAGCTCACGCTAACCCTAATCGGACTAACCCTAAAAGCATTAACCCTAGCGACAATCCTGGAGACAACCCTAACCCTAACCCTAAGGGAAATGGGTTTAATCAAGTAGGGCGATAGGATAGGGAATTCATATAGGTATAAAAACAATTAGAGGATGATTTTGGGTTATAGGACAGTTAAAACACTATATAACAATAAAAAAACAGAAAAACTATAAAACATATTAAAAAACAAAAACAGTTAATAAGATATAAATAAAGTTTCAATTTTGGTTAAAAGGGTTAAATACAGTTAAAATAGAGCTTATTTGGTGCATATAGGAGTAAAAGACAACAATATAGGGTTAATTTGAAGTTATGTTACTTTTAACATATGTTACTTTAAACACAAGTTAAAAAGTTGGTTTAAAAAAAGAGAAGCATAGAAAAGGCAGACATGCCCAGACATGCCCAGAAGCCTCAGTTTGTTTTGGATTTCGGAGAGTGAACATCATTTAAGAGTAGAGCTGCTTTGCTATTGTTGTTTAATTAAAATAAAGTGTGCCACGACCTGAAGAAGGCCTTTACTGGCCGAAACGTTGTCAGGGCACACGCATAATAGGTTGTTATAGGTATTTTGATTTGAATTGCGGATTTTTTTGTTTTTTTGTTTTATTGACTTTTTCTTTGGTTTCTTTCATTTGAATACATTGTAAATTGATACCGAAACTAATAAATAAGAAACAACAAAAATAAAGATTACTTAAATAGCCAAGGCGAACTCAAGGGAAATAAATAAATAAAAAAATACCATGGAAGGTGGGGGTTGGACACAGGTCCGCTATGGGCGGGGCCGCCAGCTCACATACCCCAGGGAGTATAACCAGGGTTATGGGAGGCAGAACCATGGGTGGATGGACCGTGCACCGTCCCTTCCCTCAGGAAGAGGGGGCAGTGCCCCCAATTCCTGGTGGGGAAGAGTTCAGTTCCCCAAACCTATCCAGCCAGTGCCTCCCCCAAGGTTCTCCCGTAACCCCAATCCTCCATGGTCACGGGGCGACACCCGTCCTCAGTTCCGCTCCTATGCAGCGGCGGTGCGACAGGGATACAGAGGCCCTACACAAAGAGGGCAGGGAACATGGATGGGACGATCGGAAGTTAGGAGACAGCCAGCCACTCCCGAATTTGGGAGACTGGTTAGAGGGCTGAATGCACTCATCAAAATGGTCCACCATTTGCAAAATGTGGACCCGCGAGACGGAAAACCGCAACCGAGAATGATTGCAAAGATGGTGGATATCTTGACCGATATGGTGAAACCAGCATTCCCCACAGGGAGCACCTTGGAGCTCATCGGGGGTAATGCCAGAAATTGGGGACACACTACATGTGTGATCCTAATGGAACATTATCAAGCAGGACTGGATGCACTGCTGGAGGAACTGGAGCCTCTCCTCGTGCCGGATTGGAAGACAGCCTATGAGGTGGCAGTGCGATGGGCAAAAATGAAACTGCCCAGAGTCACGCAAGACGAATTGGACCATGCAGAAGCGCTGGTTATTGCCAAAATGGAGGATAGGGACATAGTCCCGACGAACACTCGCCAACAAACTCAGGCAACATTTCAACTGACCCAGGAGACACAGAGGGTACAGAAAGAAAAAGGCAGGGATAACGAGAGAGGGGAGCTCCAGAAGAACAACCCTCCTCCGACCCAAACCAAACCGCCTCAAGAAGCGAGAGTACAGAAGAGAACACAAGTGAAACCCAAAGGGGTGCTACAGAGGGAAGATGTCCCAGTGAGACTGCCTCAGAGGGAAGAACCCACTGAGGCACCAAGGACAGCGAGAAGCACGAGGGGGATAGTCTTGACAGAACACAATGTGGAGAACGAATTGAGAAGGGATAGAACACACCAAGAGAGTGAAAACGAAGAGGTCCAGATAGGACAAAGTCCAGGCCCACGGGGAACAGACAGCGAAAGTGAGGACGGAATAATCTGGGAATCGGAGTCGGAAGAGGAGGGGGAGACAAACCGAATGGTACGAGCAGATGAGATCCAGATACATAGAGAACAAGAGGAGGAAGACATAGAGGAGCTACATGAAAGAGTGGGGAGTGAAATGGAAAAAGAGGCAGAAGGGACGGACTTCCAGGACTCCAGGGAGAACAGGGGGGGTTCCGCACTACAGGAGTTTGAAGTGACTCGGCACCCCAACACCTTCAGGAAACTCACTGAATGGAAACTGGAGGTCAAAAAGAAGTGGGTAATTATAGGAGACTCAAACCTGGGTAACATTCCTCCTTACGACATAGAAGACTTACAAATTGACTGCTTTCCAGGAAGCCACTTCAGACATGGACAGTATTTGGTGGAAAAAATGAGGAAAAGAGGACCCGAGGATGTGGTGGTGGAGAAAATAGTACTGGCGTTCGGAATCAACACGAGGACCAATAAATCCAAAGAGACTGCAATCAAAGATTTTCAAAAGAGCGTGCGAGCAACCAAAATTAAATTCCCTTATGCGGAAATTTGGGTTCCGCTAGTGAACTTTTCCAAGACTCTACCACCAGAAGAGAAGGAAAATCTAAGATACCTTAATGAGTACATTCAGAGGAATATAGGGTTCATTCCTCCATTGGGGGAGAATCAATTCCAGGTGGAGAAGGATGACGTCCACTGGACCAGGGACACGGCAAATGCCATGCTGTCCCATTGGTTGCGACATTTAAACCTGAGGGCCCCCGGAGTCTGAAAACGGAGGGGGGTAATGGGATTGACTCGTTGGTGGCACAGGAAGTGGTGGTTTTGGCCAAAAACTTTAAATTATCTAAGCCACAGATTGACATCTTGCGCAAGGGGTTATCCTTCATACCGACATTAGATATCGGTAAAGATCAGAGATCACAATTTAGGTTAGATTTACAGAACTACCACCGCAAAATAAAATTAACGGCCTTTTTCAAAAATTCGGAACGAAAGAAACCATCCCCGTTTGTGGGACCATCGGATTGGTCGCCTCCGATGGGAGAATTACCGCAAGAGGTTGAAAAATTAATAGAGGAGGACATAAATTTGATTCGAAAATATTATGTTCCGATCAAGGAAAAACCAAACTTGACCAAGTGGGAGGTTAAAGCTCTGAGAGACTTGATACATGCAAAACACATGGTAATTAAACCCGCGGATAAGGGATCAGCGGTGGTCGTACTTAGTAGGGATCAATATGTTATGGAGGCAGAGCGACAGTTGGGGGATGAGGAGTATTATAAGAAATTGGATAAACCAATATATGGGGATACAATACCGATGGTGGAAAAAATTATAAAGAAATTAAAACAACAGAAATTCATTACAGCCAGACAACAAAAATATTTATTAGGAGATGGGGAACCGCGAGAAAGGCGTTTTTACATCTTACCAAAAATACACAAGGATCCACGGAAATGGACGGTTCCATTCCAAGTACCTCCAGGAAGACCAATAGTCTCCGATTGTGGGAGTGACACTTACACCACAGCAGAATATTTGGAGTATTATTTGACCCCTCTGTCGACCAAACATGATTCTTATATCAGAGATACTTACCATTTCATTGAAAAAATTAAACAATTACAAATCTCCACGGACTGTTTCCTCTTCACCATGGATGTGGACAACCTGTATACCAACATCCCTATTCCGGAGGGAATAGCGTGTGTGAAAAGAATTTTTGAAAAATATCCCGATCCTAAAAGACCAGATTTGGAACTATTACAATTACTAGATATTAATTTAACGAGGAATGATTTCACATTTAACGATAAAAACTATTTACAGATAAAAGGGACGGCAATGGGAAAGAAATTTGCCCCGGCTTATGCCAACATTTTCATGGCAAATTGGGAGAAAGAGGCTTTAGCCAAGAGCCAACAAAAACCATTAATTTATTTGAGATATTTGGATGACATTTGGGGACTTTGGACAGGTACAAAAATACAATTTAAAAAATTTGTAGAGACATTAAATTCGCATGACCCATCCATACAGGTTAAAACAGAAATGCATTATTCCTCAATTGATTTTTTGGACACCACAATATTGAAAGGACCAAATTTTTATAGGACGCATCAGTTGGACATTAAGGTATATTTTAAAAATACAGACACACATGCGTTACTACATAAACAGAGTTTTCATCCGGCCCACACATTCAAAGGAATAATCAAGTCGCAGCTTTTACGATTCCATCGTATATGTACGAGGACAAGCTATTTCATGGAAGCGGTCAAAATCTTGTTCAAGGCCCTTCGGAATAGAGGCTACAGTAGGACATATTTAAGAAAATGCTTCAGAACATTTACAGAAAAACAGGATAAAAATGGAGAAGGGTTCCTTCCATTAATCACAACGTACTTCAGTGTGGGGAAATTCCTCCACAGCAAAATTAAAAACAATTTCGAGGAGATAGTAGGTTCACAGGACTGGATGCCGAAATCGCGGATCATTTCTGCCTACAGAAGGAATAAAAATTTAAAAGATTGGTTAGTTCGCGCTAAATTACAGTCGTTACAGATAAAAGATAAAAACAAATCGGGGACACACAGTAAACATTTTGAGAACAAGAAATTTGTCACTAACTCCAATGAGAAAAAAATGTTTAGGATAGAACAAAGATTTAGTCCAAAATCCACAAATTGTGTGTACTTGATAATTTGTCACAAATGTGGGATCAAATATGTGGGTGAAACCAAAAATTCACTTACAACAAGAATGACACAACATAGGTATAACATAAAAAATAAAAAGGAAATTGACACACCAGTGGTTCAACATTTTTTATTACACGGATTACAAGCCCTGCGGTACGCAGGCTTACAAAGAAACACAAATTGGTCGGACGTAGAAAGGAAAAAGATAGAAAGACGTTGGATGTTTAGGTTGGGAACTCGAGAACCTGGAGGATTGAACTCAAAACGTCGTTAGAATGCATAGGGAAATACCACATTTCGCCCCATATTCGAGCCCTAACCAGAACGCCTGGGTAGGCCATAACCCTAACCCTAAATTGGACGCTTATCCCAATCTAACCCTAACCCCAACTCGGAGCCTAAATTTAACCACTTAACCCTAATTGGAATCTTAATCTTCATCCCACTCTAACCTTAACCCTACTGTTAACCCTAAATTTAACCTCACTAACTCTAATTGGAATCCTATCTCTCATCCTACTCTAACCCTAACCTTAACACTACGGGGGGGGGCCCTAAATTTAATCTTACTAACTGGAATTCTATCCCCTATCCCACCCTAACCCTAACCGGTAACCCTAAATTTAACCTCACTAACTCTAACTGGAATCCTATCTCTAACCCTAACCCTAACCCTAACCTTAACACTACGGGGGGGACCCTAAATTTAATCCTACTAACTGGAATTTCAGCCCCTAGCTCACGCTAACCCTAATCGGACTAACCCTAAAAGCATTAACCCTAGCGACAATCCTGGAGACAACCCTAACCCTAACCCTAAGGGAAATGGGTTTAATCAAGTAGGGCGATAGGATAGGGAATTCATATAGGTATAAAAACAATTAGAGGATGATTTTGGGTTATAGGACAGTTAAAACACTATATAACAATAAAAAAACAGAAAAACTATAAAACATATTAAAAAACAAAAACAGTTAATAAGATATAAATAAAGTTTCAATTTTGGTTAAAAGGGTTAAATACAGTTAAAATAGAGCTTATTTGGTGCATATAGGAGTAAAAGACAACAATATAGGGTTAATTTGAAGTTATGTTACTTTTAACATATGTTACTTTAAACACAAGTTAAAAAGTTGGTTTAAAAAAAGAGAAGCATAGAAAAGGCAGACATGCCCAGACATGCCCAGAAGCCTCAGTTTGTTTTGGATTTCGGAGAGTGAACATCATTTAAGAGTAGAGCTGCTTTGCTATTGTTGTTTAATTAAAATAAAGTGTGCCACGACCTGAAGAAGGCCTTTACTGGCCGAAACGTTGTCAGGGCACACGCATAATAGGTTGTTATAGGTATTTTGATTTGAATTGCGGATTTTTTTGTTTTTTTGTTTTATTGACTTTTTCTTTGGTTTCTTTCATTTGAATACATTGTAAATTGATACCGAAACTAATAAATAAGAAACAACAAAAATAAAGATTACTTAAATAGCCAAGGCGAACTCAAGGGAAATAAATAAATAAAAAAATACCATGGAAGGTGGGGGTTGGACACAGGTCCGCTATGGGCGGGGCCGCCAGCTCACATACCCCAGGGAGTATAACCAGGGTTATGGGAGGCAGAACCATGGGTGGATGGACCGTGCACCGTCCCTTCCCTCAGGAAGAGGGGGCAGTGCCCCCAATTCCTGGTGGGGAAGAGTTCAGTTCCCCAAACCTATCCAGCCAGTGCCTCCCCCAAGGTTCTCCCGTAACCCCAATCCTCCATGGTCACGGGGCGACACCCGTCCTCAGTTCCGCTCCTATGCAGCGGCGGTGCGACAGGGATACAGAGGCCCTACACAAAGAGGGCAGGGAACATGGATGGGACGATCGGAAGTTAGGAGACAGCCAGCCACTCCCGAATTTGGGAGACTGGTTAGAGGGCTGAATGCACTCATCAAAATGGTCCACCATTTGCAAAATGTGGACCCGCGAGACGGAAAACCGCAACCGAGAATGATTGCAAAGATGGTGGATATCTTGACCGATATGGTGAAACCAGCATTCCCCACAGGGAGCACCTTGGAGCTCATCGGGGGTAATGCCAGAAATTGGGGACACACTACATGTGTGATCCTAATGGAACATTATCAAGCAGGACTGGATGCACTGCTGGAGGAACTGGAGCCTCTCCTCGTGCCGGATTGGAAGACAGCCTATGAGGTGGCAGTGCGATGGGCAAAAATGAAACTGCCCAGAGTCACGCAAGACGAATTGGACCATGCAGAAGCGCTGGTTATTGCCAAAATGGAGGATAGGGACATAGTCCCGACGAACACTCGCCAACAAACTCAGGCAACATTTCAACTGACCCAGGAGACACAGAGGGTACAGAAAGAAAAAGGCAGGGATAACGAGAGAGGGGAGCTCCAGAAGAACAACCCTCCTCCGACCCAAACCAAACCGCCTCAAGAAGCGAGAGTACAGAAGAGAACACAAGTGAAACCCAAAGGGGTGCTACAGAGGGAAGATGTCCCAGTGAGACTGCCTCAGAGGGAAGAACCCACTGAGGCACCAAGGACAGCGAGAAGCACGAGGGGGATAGTCTTGACAGAACACAATGTGGAGAACGAATTGAGAAGGGATAGAACACACCAAGAGAGTGAAAACGAAGAGGTCCAGATAGGACAAAGTCCAGGCCCACGGGGAACAGACAGCGAAAGTGAGGACGGAATAATCTGGGAATCGGAGTCGGAAGAGGAGGGGGAGACAAACCGAATGGTACGAGCAGATGAGATCCAGATACATAGAGAACAAGAGGAGGAAGACATAGAGGAGCTACATGAAAGAGTGGGGAGTGAAATGGAAAAAGAGGCAGAAGGGACGGACTTCCAGGACTCCAGGGAGAACAGGGGGGGTTCCGCACTACAGGAGTTTGAAGTGACTCGGCACCCCAACACCTTCAGGAAACTCACTGAATGGAAACTGGAGGTCAAAAAGAAGTGGGTAATTATAGGAGACTCAAACCTGGGTAACATTCCTCCTTACGACATAGAAGACTTACAAATTGACTGCTTTCCAGGAAGCCACTTCAGACATGGACAGTATTTGGTGGAAAAAATGAGGAAAAGAGGACCCGAGGATGTGGTGGTGGAGAAAATAGTACTGGCGTTCGGAATCAACACGAGGACCAATAAATCCAAAGAGACTGCAATCAAAGATTTTCAAAAGAGCGTGCGAGCAACCAAAATTAAATTCCCTTATGCGGAAATTTGGGTTCCGCTAGTGAACTTTTCCAAGACTCTACCACCAGAAGAGAAGGAAAATCTAAGATACCTTAATGAGTACATTCAGAGGAATATAGGGTTCATTCCTCCATTGGGGGAGAATCAATTCCAGGTGGAGAAGGATGACGTCCACTGGACCAGGGACACGGCAAATGCCATGCTGTCCCATTGGTTGCGACATTTAAACCTGAGGGCCCCCGGAGTCTGAAAACGGAGGGGGGTAATGGGATTGACTCGTTGGTGGCACAGGAAGTGGTGGTTTTGGCCAAAAACTTTAAATTATCTAAGCCACAGATTGACATCTTGCGCAAGGGGTTATCCTTCATACCGACATTAGATATCGGTAAAGATCAGAGATCACAATTTAGGTTAGATTTACAGAACTACCACCGCAAAATAAAATTAACGGCCTTTTTCAAAAATTCGGAACGAAAGAAACCATCCCCGTTTGTGGGACCATCGGATTGGTCGCCTCCGATGGGAGAATTACCGCAAGAGGTTGAAAAATTAATAGAGGAGGACATAAATTTGATTCGAAAATATTATGTTCCGATCAAGGAAAAACCAAACTTGACCAAGTGGGAGGTTAAAGCTCTGAGAGACTTGATACATGCAAAACACATGGTAATTAAACCCGCGGATAAGGGATCAGCGGTGGTCGTACTTAGTAGGGATCAATATGTTATGGAGGCAGAGCGACAGTTGGGGGATGAGGAGTATTATAAGAAATTGGATAAACCAATATATGGGGATACAATACCGATGGTGGAAAAAATTATAAAGAAATTAAAACAACAGAAATTCATTACAGCCAGACAACAAAAATATTTATTAGGAGATGGGGAACCGCGAGAAAGGCGTTTTTACATCTTACCAAAAATACACAAGGATCCACGGAAATGGACGGTTCCATTCCAAGTACCTCCAGGAAGACCAATAGTCTCCGATTGTGGGAGTGACACTTACACCACAGCAGAATATTTGGAGTATTATTTGACCCCTCTGTCGACCAAACATGATTCTTATATCAGAGATACTTACCATTTCATTGAAAAAATTAAACAATTACAAATCTCCACGGACTGTTTCCTCTTCACCATGGATGTGGACAACCTGTATACCAACATCCCTATTCCGGAGGGAATAGCGTGTGTGAAAAGAATTTTTGAAAAATATCCCGATCCTAAAAGACCAGATTTGGAACTATTACAATTACTAGATATTAATTTAACGAGGAATGATTTCACATTTAACGATAAAAACTATTTACAGATAAAAGGGACGGCAATGGGAAAGAAATTTGCCCCGGCTTATGCCAACATTTTCATGGCAAATTGGGAGAAAGAGGCTTTAGCCAAGAGCCAACAAAAACCATTAATTTATTTGAGATATTTGGATGACATTTGGGGACTTTGGACAGGTACAAAAATACAATTTAAAAAATTTGTAGAGACATTAAATTCGCATGACCCATCCATACAGGTTAAAACAGAAATGCATTATTCCTCAATTGATTTTTTGGACACCACAATATTGAAAGGACCAAATTTTTATAGGACGCATCAGTTGGACATTAAGGTATATTTTAAAAATACAGACACACATGCGTTACTACATAAACAGAGTTTTCATCCGGCCCACACATTCAAAGGAATAATCAAGTCGCAGCTTTTACGATTCCATCGTATATGTACGAGGACAAGCTATTTCATGGAAGCGGTCAAAATCTTGTTCAAGGCCCTTCGGAATAGAGGCTACAGTAGGACATATTTAAGAAAATGCTTCAGAACATTTACAGAAAAACAGGATAAAAATGGAGAAGGGTTCCTTCCATTAATCACAACGTACTTCAGTGTGGGGAAATTCCTCCACAGCAAAATTAAAAACAATTTCGAGGAGATAGTAGGTTCACAGGACTGGATGCCGAAATCGCGGATCATTTCTGCCTACAGAAGGAATAAAAATTTAAAAGATTGGTTAGTTCGCGCTAAATTACAGTCGTTACAGATAAAAGATAAAAACAAATCGGGGACACACAGTAAACATTTTGAGAACAAGAAATTTGTCACTAACTCCAATGAGAAAAAAATGTTTAGGATAGAACAAAGATTTAGTCCAAAATCCACAAATTGTGTGTACTTGATAATTTGTCACAAATGTGGGATCAAATATGTGGGTGAAACCAAAAATTCACTTACAACAAGAATGACACAACATAGGTATAACATAAAAAATAAAAAGGAAATTGACACACCAGTGGTTCAACATTTTTTATTACACGGATTACAAGCCCTGCGGTACGCAGGCTTACAAAGAAACACAAATTGGTCGGACGTAGAAAGGAAAAAGATAGAAAGACGTTGGATGTTTAGGTTGGGAACTCGAGAACCTGGAGGATTGAACTCAAAACGTCGTTAGAATGCATAGGGAAATACCACATTTCGCCCCATATTCGAGCCCTAACCAGAACGCCTGGGTAGGCCATAACCCTAACCCTAAATTGGACGCTTATCCCAATCTAACCCTAACCCCAACTCGGAGCCTAAATTTAACCACTTAACCCTAATTGGAATCTTAATCTTCATCCCACTCTAACCTTAACCCTACTGTTAACCCTAAATTTAACCTCACTAACTCTAATTGGAATCCTATCTCTCATCCTACTCTAACCCTAACCTTAACACTACGGGGGGGGGCCCTAAATTTAATCTTACTAACTGGAATTCTATCCCCTATCCCACCCTAACCCTAACCGGTAACCCTAAATTTAACCTCACTAACTCTAACTGGAATCCTATCTCTAACCCTAACCCTAACCCTAACCTTAACACTACGGGGGGGACCCTAAATTTAATCCTACTAACTGGAATTTCAGCCCCTAGCTCACGCTAACCCTAATCGGACTAACCCTAAAAGCATTAACCCTAGCGACAATCCTGGAGACAACCCTAACCCTAACCCTAAGGGAAATGGGTTTAATCAAGTAGGGCGATAGGATAGGGAATTCATATAGGTATAAAAACAATTAGAGGATGATTTTGGGTTATAGGACAGTTAAAACACTATATAACAATAAAAAAACAGAAAAACTATAAAACATATTAAAAAACAAAAACAGTTAATAAGATATAAATAAAGTTTCAATTTTGGTTAAAAGGGTTAAATACAGTTAAAATAGAGCTTATTTGGTGCATATAGGAGTAAAAGACAACAATATAGGGTTAATTTGAAGTTATGTTACTTTTAACATATGTTACTTTAAACACAAGTTAAAAAGTTGGTTTAAAAAAAGAGAAGCATAGAAAAGGCAGACATGCCCAGACATGCCCAGAAGCCTCAGTTTGTTTTGGATTTCGGAGAGTGAACATCATTTAAGAGTAGAGCTGCTTTGCTATTGTTGTTTAATTAAAATAAAGTGTGCCACGACCTGAAGAAGGCCTTTACTGGCCGAAACGTTGTCAGGGCACACGCATAATAGGTTGTTATAGGTATTTTGATTTGAATTGCGGATTTTTTTGTTTTTTTGTTTTATTGACTTTTTCTTTGGTTTCTTTCATTTGAATACATTGTAAATTGATACCGAAACTAATAAATAAGAAACAACAAAAATAAAGATTACTTAAATAGCCAAGGCGAACTCAAGGGAAATAAATAAATAAAAAAATACCATGGAAGGTGGGGGTTGGACACAGGTCCGCTATGGGCGGGGCCGCCAGCTCACATACCCCAGGGAGTATAACCAGGGTTATGGGAGGCAGAACCATGGGTGGATGGACCGTGCACCGTCCCTTCCCTCAGGAAGAGGGGGCAGTGCCCCCAATTCCTGGTGGGGAAGAGTTCAGTTCCCCAAACCTAACCCTAAACCCTAACCTTAACCACTCACATCCCTATCTAACGGTAGTCCTATCCTATCCCCATTTCCAACCCCTAATCTTAAACCCTAACCACTTCAAACCCTAACCACTTCATTCCTATCCCTATTTCCAACTGTAACCCTAGGGGGAACAAAGGTTATTACAACTACATCACAAAAAGTTAAAAAGACCCAAAAAAGCAAAACAATTGTAAAATTACATTAAAAAGTATAAAACAGCATAAAAATCTAAAAAAACTACACAATTATTAAAATGCTATTAAAACGAGTTATAAAGTGAAAATATCAATACATGGGATGCATAGGTTCAATTACATTAGAGATTATACAGTCAGGATAGCAATTATGCAGAAGGAATGGCAATTATGGGGTTAATTTAAAGTGGGTTTTACTTTGCACATATTCTTTTAAAAGATCTTATTTTACAAAAAACACCGGGTATAAAAGGGGAGGACGTTTGCACTGACTCAGTTTGGTTTGAGAGTTTGGACAGTTAACATCACTTCTTTGTAAAAGTGCATTTATTTAATTCAGTGTGCCAAGACCTGAGGAAGGCTCCTTAGAGCCGAAACGTTGTCAAGGCACACCGTTTGGTCGACAAAAGTTGTTTTTTTTGGGGATTTTCTCTTTTTTTGTTTTTTGTTGTTATAATTAGAGATATATTACAAATTCATAACTGTTAATAAATAGCACATCCAAAACATAAATTATTACATAAATAACAAAGGCGACTCTATAAAACTCAATTGCAAATACAAAAAAGAAAATTTGAACAAAGATGACTGGTGGAGAGTGGAAAGTGGTCCACTATGACCGGCGTGGCCAGCAGGCACGCCGCCAGGAATGGAGAAATGGAGACGGGAGATGGCGTAGGGGGATGGACCGTGCATCTCCCCCCCGATCCCGGAAGGGGAATTATTTCCCCTATACTGGGAGAGGGAGGGTTCGGTTCCCCTCACCTAACCCTAAGATGAAAAATATTACATAAATAACAAAGGCGACTCTATACAATTCATTTTTAAATACAAAAAAGAAAATTAAAACAAAGATGACTGGTGGAGAGTGGTACACTATGACCGGCGGGGCCAGCCGGCACGCCGCCAGGAATGGGGAAAAGGAGACGGGAGATGGCGTAGGGGGATGGACCGTGCATCTCCCCCCCGATCCCGGAAGGGGAATTATTTCCCCTATACTGGGAGAGGGAGGGTTCAGTTCCCCTCACCTAACCCTACAAACAAACATTCACACTCACACCTACGGGCAATTTAGAGTCTCCAATTAATGCATGTTTCTGGGATGTGGGAGGAAAACGGAGTGCCGGGCAAAAACCCATGCAGGCAAGGGGAGAGCATGCAAACTCCACACAGGCAGGACCGGGGATTGAACCCTGGTCCTCAGAACTGTGAGGCATACTTATGAAGTATAGGTACTAAATATTACAAAACCATTCATATATTTTTGCTTTCCTATTTATTCTATAGGGAACCAGTATCAATGACCGTGATCCTGACTTGTCGACAGAAGACGATGCATTCGTAAGGATAAAAGTGCCTTCCGGTCCAACCTATTTTTTAGTTGACCAATAGGACTGGGCCTCATTACAGAAATTGAGAAAACCCAGAGGATTCAAGGGCCTTGACTGGCATTATTTCCAAAGGAATTCGATCCATCCATCCATACTGTTCAATAGCTTTCAAAAGACAGAACTAAGACACTTGGCTCAATAAGACAAGACCTGGAATTTTGGTGTCTGTGTTACTGTCAATTTGAGAACTGTCCTGTTGAAGTCACCGTCACAATAGATAGCAAAGGATTTTTTTAAGACACTGTACATTTCAAGGGTGGTATGAGCATCCACAATCGCATTGAACTAAAGTCAAGACCTGTGAGAGGAAGAGAAAGGGATTCACTGGGGCAAAAATTACAAAAAGAATTGCCCAGATCTCTCTACTTAAGAAACCTTCTGAAATTGGTCGAAGCAGTCATGGAATCAGGCTGCAGAGATGAGGCACTCACACCTCCTGTATTGAAAACCATTTCGTGGGAAAAGAAGCAAAAAGTCGTCTGCACAACAATGAGCTCTTAAGTTTGCATTTCATGGTGGAAAGAAAGACTGAAGCCAGATGTGCTCCAAAAAGTATTTTTATTCCCCAAAGGTGTACTGTATTGACATTTATCGTGACAGGACCAGAAGACATCCTCTATTTGGACGCCACTGGCAGCATCATAAAGAAGGAAAAATGCTCCCCACCATTCTATGTGTATGAGCTTGTTGTGAAGAATTCATTGAAAAACTCCTCACCCTTCCCTACTTGACTTGTGAACACACCACTGCCTCGGTCAAGTATTTTCTTGACACGTTTCAAGGATGTATGGACAGAGAGCGATGCAGGCACCAGTAATGCTTCTATTGTGCTAATGCAAGCACTGTGTCTTTCATTTATAAAGACCAATTTGAATAGCACCATTGAACATTACTACTCTATAGTTTGTGGAAAGGGGACATCCACAGATTTTGAAGTACCTATCCTACACTGTTGCTTGAGGCATTTGATGAAGAATGCCAAGGACATTTGCAGAAAATATTACTATTTTCATTAGTAATTTGAACAATGTCATCCTTATTTGTTAACTGGTTGCTAATTTTATCAATAAATCTTATAAATATCTGTATGGTAACTAAGATTTTATATTTTGGTGTTGCAGTGCCAAACAACATTACCACCTTGCAATGCAAGTGTTTGGACTTCTTACAACTGCAACAACATTACAAGGTTTAGATGACATGGTTTTAAGCGCTCCAGTTCTTTTCTCCAGTCCATGCAGTGGAGTAAATGTTGAAAAGCACTTTAAAAACCTTCAACTCCTGATGCAAGACAAAAAGCTTTTGGAGAAAAATATCAGCTTTGAAACCAAAACACCTGTTGAAGAGGACAGGTGACAGCTGAACCCAGAGCTCTGCAAAATGTATAGATTCCTCTGTCAGGAATAAATTGGTTGACTTCTAACGCGTTATAATTGTAGTTCTTCCACGAAAACGAACACGCATGGAACCTCAGAAGTAATAGGTGATTTTAAACACAGGTTCCTTCAGTTTGTACAGTAAACATCGCCTATTTGTGCATTGAATTTGGTGTGCCAACACCTGAGAAAGGGAAAATGTTGTCGAGGCACAGAGTTTGGCTGATTGGGGGATTTTTATTAGAAATATAAATTCATACCCATTAATATAGCACATCTAAAATAAATTACATAAAGGAGACTATACAATTGATAGGTAATTTAAAAATAAAAAAATAAAAGACTTGAGACAGTAAACATACGACAGTTCGAACTTTGCTCAAAATGGCAATCGCGAAGCAGCAGCATTGACATCATATACAAGCGACAGTCCCCCCACGAGGACGGCAATTGTGCATTAACACCTAAACACCATGTGAACACTCGAAAACTACTTTGCGCCACACTCAAATAGTAAAACGCCAAGCCATCGACGCCACTAAGTCAATTATCCATTTAGACGTCGAGTAAAGTTCAAACTTTGCTCAACAAAATGGCGACCACGTCGCAGCAGAGTCATATTCGAGCGACACTCCCGCCACGAGGACGGCAATTGTGCATTAAAACACCGCTAAAACACAATGTAAACACTCGAAAACTGCTTTGCGCCACACACGAAAATGGTAAAACGCCAAGCCATCGACGCCTCGAAGTCAATTATTCATTTGGGCGTCGAGTAAAGCTCAAACTTCGCTCAACAAAATGGCAACCACGTCGCAGCAGCGGCGACGTCATATTCAAGCGACACTCAAGCCACGAGGACGACGGAAATTGTGCATTAAAACACTGCTAAAACACCACGGAAACACTCGAAAACTCCTTTGCGCCACACACGCCAAGTGTAAAACGCCAAGCCAGCGACGCCACGATGTCCGTTATTCATTTGGCCATCTAGTCAAGTTCAAACTTTGCTGAACAAAATGGCGACCACGCCACAGAAGCGGCGACGTCATATTCAAGCGACATCCTCGCCACGAGGACGACGGCAATTGTATGTTACAACACCGCTAAAACACTCGAAAATGCCTTCACACCACTCACGCAATGTGTAAAAACCTAAGCCAGCGAAGCCACGAAGCATATTATGCATCTGGCCGTCGAGTAAAGTTCAAACCTTACGCTACAAAATGGCGACCCTGCATGTTCTCTCAGCTGTATAAGCACAAGTTAACGCATGTCAAATCACTCACAAGACGCTTTCACACTCTGAGTGCGTGCCCGAGTCAAGCATGTCAAAAACACGCTCAATAAGTCAAGACACAGCAAAAACAACGTTAATTGCTAGAGAGCATGAAGCAGCGTTCTTACCTTGGCTGGAACAGATGAAGGAGACATTAACGTCACTCTCCTCAGCCGGTTAAGCGATCCAAACCGGAAATAGATGTTTTGCATTAACCAATCAGATGTTTTGCATTAACCAATCAGCTTAGTTTGCGTACATTTTGGCGCCAAATGCGACCAATCAGATGACCAAGTCCTAATTTCCTAGAACTGTCCATTTCTCGTGCTTGATTCAAGTCATTCACGTGATGCCGAAGTCTGCTGTACTAGTACTAGGAGGAAAGGTTGTCGAATATGTTTCATTTGCATCAGTTATTTTTGAAATAACTGAATGGTTCAGGGTCACTACACACAATGGAAGTCTTTCATTCGAATGTTATATTTTCAAAGAAATTTAGAAAACAAATATTCCCCAAATAGTTTGGATTATGCAGCTTTTGCCATAAATGTAGTACGATTTTTACATAGTTGTTTAATTACTTTGCATTGATTCTCATGAGGCCAGTTCAGTTCCCCAAACCAACACGAAGTAGAAACTGTAAATCCATTGACAACTAAGCAAGTTACAGCTAAATTTCGGCCTTCTATTTTGAAATTTGGGGAAGGGGAGTTGTTCACAGTTTAATTTGAATGAGCTGAACAGAAATAGGAACGGTACAAATCCATTGACATACGTTACAGCAAAATTTGGAATTTCAGGCTTTTATTTACAAATTCCATCAAATTTCGGGAAGGGGAGTTCACAGCTTGGTTTGAGTGAGCTCAACACGTACAAGTACGAACAGTGCAAATCCACTGCAAATTAAGTTATGGCAAAAATACGAATTTCAGGCTTTTATTTTGAAATTGTCAAATTTGAGGAAGGGGAGTTGGTCACAGCTTGGTTTTAATGAGCTCACATAAGTAGGAACAGTGCAAATCCACTGAAAATAAAAAAGTTAGCTAAATTTGTAATTTCGGGCTTTTATTTTGAAATTTCGGGAAGCAGAGTTGTTCACAGGTTGGTTTGAATGAGCTGAACACTTACAAGTTTGGAAAGTGCAAATGGACATTCTTTATAATTTTAAAACAGGCCAAGTAAACAGCAGGTATAAAAAGGAATAACCTTTTCACTGACTCAGTTTGGTTTGGGAGTTAGTACATTAAACATCGCCGATTTGTGCATTGAATTTGGTGTGCCAAGACCTGAGAGGGAAAATGTTGAGGCACAAATAAAATTACATAGAGACTCTTTACAGTTAATTGGAAATTAAAAATTAAGAATTGAAGACAGTAAACATACGACAGTTCAAACATTGCTCAAAATGGCAACCGCGTTGACATCATATACAAGCGACACTCCCGCCACGAGAACGACGGCAATTGTGCATTACAACGCCGCTAAAACAACAACACTCAAACTGCTTCGCGCCACACGCAAAGTGTAAAACGCCAAGCCAGCGACGCCATGTCGTCCATTATTCATTTGGCCGTCGAGTAAAGTTCAAACTTTGCTCAACAAAATGGCGACCACGTCGCAGCAGCGGCGACGTCATATTCAAGCGACACTCCCGCCACGAGGACGACGGTAATTGTGCATTACAACACCGCTAAAACACCACGTAAACACTCAAACTACTTCGCGCCACACACGCAAAGTGTAAAACGCCAAGCCAGCGACGCCATGTCGTCCATTATTCATTTGGCCGTCGAGTAAAGTTCAAACTTTGCTCAACAAAATGGCGACCACGTCGCAGCAGCGGCGACGTCATATTCAAGCGACACACCCGCCACGAGGACGACGGTAATTGTGCATTACAACACCGCTAAAACCACGAAAACGCTCGAGACTCATTCGCGCCACTCGCGCAAAGTGTAAAACCCCAAGCCAGCGACGCCACGAAGCCAATTATGCATTCGGGCGTCGAACAAAGTTCAAACTTTGCTAAACAATGACGAACGCGGAGCTGCCGCCGCGGTGACGTCATGTTTAAGCGAGAGTCCCGCCAGGAGGACGACGGCAATTGTACATTAAAACACCGCTAAAAAACAAAAAATGCATTCACCCCACTCACGCAAAGTATAAAAACACAAGCCAGCGACGCCACTAAGCCAATTATGCATCTGGGCGTCGAATAAAGTTCAAACCTTACGCTACAAAACGACGACCCCGCATGTTCACTCAGCTGTATAAGGACAAATTAACGCATGTCAAATCACTCACAAGACGCTATCACACTCCGAGTGCGTGCCGAGTTAAACATGTAAAAAACACGCTCAATACAATACAAAGTCAATACAAAGCAAAAACAACATTCATTGCTAGAGAGCGTGAAGCAGCGTGCTTACCTTGGCTGGAACAAATGAAGACGAAAGTAACGGCACTGGCCTCACCCGTTTAAGCGATCCAAACCGGAACTAGATGTTTTGCATTAACCAATCATAGATGTGTTGCATTACCCAATCAGTTTTGTCTGCGTACCTTTTGGCGCCAAATGCGACCAATCAGATGACCAAGTCCTAATTATGTCCGAGAACTGTCCATTTCTCGTGCTTGATTCAAGTCATTCACGTGACGCCGAAATCTGCTGTACTAGTACTAGGAGGAAAGGTTGTCGAATATGTTTCATTTGCATCACAGTTTTTATTTTTGAAATAACTCAATGGTTCAGGGTCACTACACACAATGGAAGTCTTTCATTCGAATGTTATATTTTCTAAGAAATTTAGAAAACAAATATTCCTCAAAAACTTTGGATTCTGCAGCTTTTGCCATAAATGTAGGACGATTTTTACATAGTTGTTTAATTAGTTTACATTGATTCTCATGAGGCCACAATTGGGGTATAAGTGCATTACTTTTCTATTTACAAGTGGAGGTATTTTTCACTTTATTTGCACAATGCACCACAACAATCACTTAGTTTTCCAATACGGTTTATTCCTTACTGGATGGATTCACAAACAACATACAGAACACACTGAGGCATTTGACACGCACGCCTGTCATGCAATAGTCCAGCTGAAAGCAGAGTTGTATTGGGAAAACAGGCAGAGTCAGTTTATGACAGAACACCTTTATAGCTCCTCACTCTAAACATTTCATTAATCAACAATTAAGAGAAATGACAACTTCATATTGTGTCAGCTTTGTTGGTCACAATGTATGTAGGGAGAAGCTGCGGCAAGCATTTTCATACAAACCGAACAAACTTACATGCAGGTATTAATAAAACTTACTTTTAAGTCAGACACGTTGGAAGCAGCAGCAGACGCAGACGCACATTTATCACACCATCAAGTCATTTTAATTTCCAAAGCTTATCTTTGTTACATGACGAAACAACTGGCAACAAGCACACACTCGTGCAAACACCCAGCATTGCGGAATCATTGTTAACCCCATTAAATTACATTCAAACAATCATTGATAAAATTAAATATACATGAGCTTTCTTTTTAAAACCCATATACACATTTCATTCATATGTTCAGAACAAGTTGATGATACAATTTCAAAAAGTTACACATTGTACACAAACATTTTATCTTCATCAATAAGTGGTTCATGAGTGGACTTAAGCTTTGGCTTTAAGCTTCAAATGGATAACGTGGTTACCATGGTAACACGTTGGCACAGCGCATCAGTGGACGCAGGAGCAGGAACGCCAAAGCCATGGATCACATCGATGGGCGTGCATTATTACATTACATATTTAATACTTCACCACAAATAAAAATTCATATTCTTCACCTAATTTGTCGTAAACGCGTGTACGCGCACATTTCCCCCATCAAGGAGTCTGTAAAGTGGGAGCCCAGACACAGTAAACCTGAAATGAACGCCACATTGCAAACACCACTGGAGTGTGTCGCTCTACTTGGCACACCACCACAAAAGCCATGAAGGCAAAAAGGCAGCAGCGCACACTGGATGCAGAAACAGCACCCGACTACAGTGGAGCTTGGCAATGCTCGACCGTGAGCGGAAACGAGCATGTTCCTGCACGCGCTATCATTTAGTATGCCCCTCACAGCAAGCATCAGCTTAGACTAAACATGCTTATGCAAACTACAAATTTCCCCATTTGGCCAACTTGATTTCTTCATTGATCCTATCGTGTTTATGAACGCACGGGGGGGATGGTTGGGGGCACCTGGGGGATTGTACAGCAAACCCACGAGAGCAAGACGATAAGAACAATTGGGAACTACTGGCAAAGCAAACATTCACATTGGTGCATTACATCTCGAGTCAGCTGATCATGAACCACCCCCGTGACCTCTTTAGTTGAGGTCACGACAAGCCAAACAAAGTCAAAACCGCTTGAGCACCTTGCATGTGCACATCATTATCAGTATTATTATCAGTAGTATTATTAACAGCTCAACACACAAATACATTGAATGTTTTTCTTTTCTGTTCAACGTCCAAGATTTCTGCACATCGGCTTCTGGTGCCATTGAAGGTTGCGTGATGTAGAAACAAGGTGTCCCCGAAAAGTCTCATTTCAGTCTGAAGGCGGTTTCCATCGTGTCGTTTCTAAAAGATGTTCCGTACTCTGCTGCATGCAAGCAACGTGTAGACACTGTTTATGACAAAAGTGACAGAATTATAGGCTCTTTCATTAGCACATCAGGCCAGTGGAGGAGCAATGCAAATGACCCCGCTTCCTAAAAAAAAAAAGCACAGTAAGGAAACGCAAAACAGCTAATACTTGCCGCCTACGCCGCAGTCAGGACAGCGGGTGCCGGCAGATAAGAGGACGGCATCTCCTCACTCGCGGCGGTCAAGGTTAGGGGCCGGAAAAGATCATCAGTTGCCTGGCGATTCTGCTTCAGGAGTCGTACACTTGACATCCCGTGTTCCTAAAGCGACACGACCGCCAGCGATTACAAACTCCAAATGCGCGCTCATACAAAAACCACGCTGTATCCTATAGGTTGGATATCATTGGCGTTGGGTGGAATACTTGCATGTCCAAAACCATTACTTTTCAGGAAAACAAAATAACTACGTCTTTATTAACGCTGCATCATCAAAGAGCAAGCAATTTACAACGCTAAGTCATTTGGAAGAATAACAGTCCCACGTGTGGACTGAACAACAGTATCAATTGGTGAAAAAATAGGACATTGAACAGATTTGGGTAAGTCACTGATGGTGTAGTGGTACACTCACCTGACTTTGGTGCGGGCAGCGTGGGTTCAGTTCCCACTCAGTGACAGTGTGAATGTGAATGTGAGTGCGAATGGTTGTCCCTGTCTATATGTGCCCTGTGACTGACTGGCGACCAGTTCAGGGCGTAGTCCGCCTTTCACCCAAAATCAGCTGGGATAGGCTCCGGCGTAGCGCCCCGCGACCTTTACCGGGATAAGCGGTGTTGGAAATGGATGGATAGATGGACCAAATTTGGCCCGATGCCCACACTATGTACTCTATATACACGTGTGCACAAAAATGATTCACAAAAGTTCTTCTAAAAACAGTACATCTTTAACATCCGGCCACAACTTTAGGAACAATTATCATGTATAAAATACTTTTTGGATTGAAAATGTCAGAGAGCTATTCATTTTTTTCAAAAATCACTACGCATGCTACTTTGTGTTGAAAACAATCGGAGCTGGCACGCTGACATCTAATTATGTTAATGTCGCAACCTACATCGGCAGTGTGCAAGCAGGCATGTTCTCAGGACAAAGGCTATTTCGGTGGGTGAGGCTCTCAAAAGGGAAAGGAGAATACATTTTTGGACAATATGGAAAGGGGGGAAAAGGAATGCTGTGTGAAAGCAGCTTCAAGTAGCTGGCCATGCAGCTGCAAATCTTACCTCAACAGGCCACGAGAGGGAAGCAAAGTAACCTGCTCAAAACAACAGTCCAAATTCCGATTTGTCTGCTAGATGACTTTGGGTGTGTTTTATCGGCTGTTCCAACCTGAGAGCGAGCGGTTTGACTTCTGCTCGTGGAGCTTTTCCTTCTCCCTCTTCACCTTGGGCATGATCTTAAGCTTTATGCTGCTTTGACTACTGGGACGCACACACAATCACGTGTGGCACAACGCACACAAGCACTTTGCACATATTATTCTTTTAAAAGCTCTTTTTAAACATAAGACAAAAAACAGTGGGTATAAAAGGGAAGAACGTTTTTACTGACTCAGTTTGGTTTGGATAGTAAACATCGCCTAATTGTGGATTGTATTTTTTGAATTTGGTGTGCTCCTTAGAGCCGAAACGTTGTCGAGGCATACCGTTTGGTCGACAAAAAAAGTTTTTGGGGGGATTTTATTTATTTATTTATTTTTTTTGTGGGTTTTGGTTGTTATGATTAGAAATATATTACAAATTCATACACATTAATACATAGCACATCTAAAATAAACAATTACATAAATAATAAAGGCAACTCTATACAATTGTTGTAAAATTAAAAAAGAAAATTAAAACACAGATGACTGGGGGAGAGTGGAAAGTGGTCCACTATGACCGGCGGGGACAGCAGGCACGCCGCCAGGAATGGGGAAATGGAGACGGCGCAGGGGGATGGACCGTGCATCTTCCCCCCGATCCCGGAAGGGGAATTATTTCCCCTATTCTGGGAGAGGGAGGGTTCGGTTCCCGTCACCTAATAGAACATTGATTAATTATATAGCAAAGGCGACAGGAAAATCAGTAACTAAATGACAAAGACAGAAAACTAAGAAACATAACAACAAAAATTACAAAACTAAAAGTATAAAAAAAATCAAAATTACACAAATTTACAACAAAATGATGGATGAGGGATGGACAGTGGCCCGGTATGGTCGCTGTGGCCAAAATAGAAATCAGACAGGGGTTGGAATCAAGGTGGAGGGAAATTCCAAGGGTGGAAGGCCAGTGCACCTCCCTTGCGCTCCGGCGGTCGGCCGGAGGCTTTTAACCATCGGGGTGGAAGGGTTCAGCCTCACTTTCCTAACCCCCCTCCACATACACACATAAAAAGCAAATTCACCTCCTTAACGGCGGTTTGAATGATTAATAATTAATCATCATTTTTTACCGTAGCTGTATGCACTAAAATTGAAATAGGTAGGCTGTTCCACAGTTTTAAATTGTGTCATTTTTTTTTTCCAGTAGAGGTATGTCATTTAGAATATTTAACTCTGTGTCATGAACGGAACAGAGGATAGGACCCAAAAATGCACGACTCCAAAACAAATGGGACAGTTTCAAAAAGAGAGGTTCCATATACGGGCAGAGGTCGGTACACAGGCGGCAATCCAAAAAAGGCGACAGTATCCAAAAACGTGAGGCAAGAAGGCGAGGTCGATAATCGGAACAGGGTCAAGTCTTACTGTGAGTCGGCGACATGGAAACAAGGAATGCTGGAACGCGACGACAAAGTACAACGAACTGGCGACAGGTGGTGAAGATGCTCTCAGGAGCAGGTGTGTGTGAAACAGGGGGAAGACAAAAACCGGAACACACACCCATGACACTGAGTTTTGCTGAGATATTACATCTACTTGTCTTTCTTTTAAAACAAAAAAAAAAAAAACATCTGAATGATTCCCAAGATTTTTGGGAGAATATTCTATGCACTGACGAGAAGAAAGCTGAACCTTTTGGAAGGTGTGAGTCAATTCAACAATTGAAATTCAACAAAACTGTTCAACAGATATAGGCAAACATGATTTTGCTTTAATGAGAAATTTGACAGGACACAGTTGAGAAGAAAGGCTGTTTGTGTGTTGACTGGCAAGCAATCCAGTGTACCCCTCCTCTTGCCCCAAATCTACTAGGAGGTCTACTCACCCATGACCCTGAACAAAATTAACAGGTAGAAAATTGACAGACAGGGGCGCACACGCACACACACACACACAAACTCCCCAGGGTCGTTCTCTTGAAGGCATTAGTATTTATTTAGCACTTTTAAGAATAGTTCTGTAAAGACTGACAACAGCAAACTCGTGAAAGCTGGCACTGATCAATGAACATGTCAGCGTCCAGAATTCTGCATATCCTGATCCACAGATAGTTTAAACTCAAACCAAAATATTGATGTGTTTCACAGCGTTATCATGAGACTGTACATGTAGCATCTTCCTACTTTTTAAGACGTGTTCCTTTGGAATGAATGCATCCGCTAACAAAAGATCTTCATTTACAGTACATTTCTTAATTTTTGAAATTGATTGATTTTATGGGCCTGGCTGGGGAAACAACAGAGTTGCCTGTGTATGTGTATGTGTTTGTGTGTGTAACAATATACTAAATGGCTCATCCACATTTTAGAAGTTCTTCATATATTGTGGAGAAGGGAAAAAAAAAAAGTCCATCTCGTGTGTGCAAAAGTGTGGGTTGAAACCAGGGTTTGACTTTTATCGTGAGGACACAAACACATACTGTAAGACTATCTCTGCAAAAAAAATATGACGGCGCGGTACTCAAAACATAACACAAGAGATTCATCCAGCTAAAACTTTTGTTTTACTGCAAATAGAATGGACCAAAGTGACATTAGGCTTCAGTCACGGTCCTTTGAGCTCATAATGTTCAAGTCAGATGTAAAAAAAACAAATGAATAAACAAGAAGTCTCTCAGTCTCTTAAAACCGTTGTCCCCAACCACCGGTCCGCGGACCGGTACCGGGCCGTGAGGCATTTGTTACCGGGCCGCAGAGAAACTATGACCAATTTATATCATTTCTGTTGTATTGCAATTCACGTGTCAATGTGTTTTATTTTGAAAATTTAACGGATCTTCTCCACCGCACCAGCTGCGCGTCTCAGACTGCACAGAACGCTTCCGTTTCCGGTCTCAGCCGGCTCCAACGCTTCTGTTTCCGGTACGAGCGGGCTGACTAACGGCGGGAGAGCTCAAAGAATGAAATCATTTCATAAACTAATTCAGTTCATTACGTTTACTGAAAAGATTTGTTCTTTTGAACGAAACATTTGCGAATGAAACAACACTATATCAGGAGTCCTACTTAAAATAGGGTTTATCGCAACAGTTAACTCTCACACACCAAGTCCGCTCTGATACAGATACAGTCGTAGGTTGCTGCTCGACACAGGCAGAACTACTTTTACGGAGTTCAAAGTCTACTCTTATTATTATTATTATGATCGAGGAGCTAGGGAACTGCAGTCTGGTCTGGCTGCCGACAGTAATTCTGACCCCCACTCCTGCATCGCACCCACAGTGGACGCACCACAAAGGACAAAGCGCAAACGTGTGTGTGTGTATATATTATATATATTATATATATATATGCGTGTGTTTATTCACGCCACCACAGCCGGTCCGTGAGAAAAATGCTGCCTCCTAACCGGTCCACAGTGCAAAGAAGGTTGGGGAACACAGTCTTAAAAGACAAACTAAGAATCTATGTAATGATGTAATGTAATTGGTAGCTTTAAAATTCAGTGCTGCCAATGTTGTAATCCACAAGTTGCGGTTTTACATGAGAAAATGCAATACTTTCAATAAAATAATACATTTTGACCATTCATAAAATTCCTCCACACATTGATGAACTGACTGCAATTACGGGAGCTCAGGTATGTTTCGTGGAGGCTTGGCTCCCAGGTAACTCCAACCCTGGTTGAAACTAATCTTGTAAGACTGTGGCATTACTGTATGAGAGTACAGGCATATTTATCTTCCAAATGGACATCCACTTGGCACAATTTTGAACTGATATGACTGTGAATGGGATCAACACAATCAGTTTAAGGTTTAATGTGCAGAAAGTGAGAAGGTGCATGCTAATAAGACATGTTGTCCACCATCAAGATGAGATGCAGTAAACATGTGGACAGAATTTTTGGTATCCTTCTGTTAATGAAAAAAAAATTCACAGTGGTCACATAACTTAAACCTGACAAAAATAATAATAAATACAAAATAATGAAAATTAACCAATCCAAATCAGACATTACTTTTGAATTGTAGTTCAACAGAATTTCAAAAAACAAACTCATGAAACAGGCCTGGACAAAAATTATGATACCCCTACAAAAGATTGAAAATCATTTGACCACAGGGACATGTTCAAACAAGGCGTGTCCTCTAATTAGCATCACAGGTGTCTTCAAACTTGTAATCAGTCCGTCGGCCTATTTAAAGGGTGACGAGTAATCAATGTGCTGTTCGCTGATGTGGTTTGAACCACAAACATGGACCAGAGAAATCGAAGGAGAGTTTTCTCAGGAGACCAGAAAGAAAATTATAGACAAGCACGTTCAAGGTAAAGGCTATAAGACCATCTCCAAGCAGCTTGATGTTCCTGTGACTACAGTTGCACATATCATTCAGAAATGTAAGATCCACAGGACTGTGGGCCAACCTCCCCGGACGTGGCTGCATGAAGAAAATTAATAACAAATTGAAGAGACGGATAATACGAATGGTAACAAAAGAGCCCAGAACAAGCTCCAAAGAAATTATGGGTGAACTCCAAGGTCAAGTTACATCACTGTCAGATCACACCATCCATGTGTCCTTTAAGCCAAAGTGGACTCGATGGGAGACAACCAAGGAGGACACCACTGTTGAAAATAAATCATAAAAAAGCAAGACTGATATTTGCCAAACTGCTTGTTGTCAAGCCACAAAGCTTTTGGGAGAATGTCCTCGGGACAGGTGAGACAAAAAAAAACCTTTTGGCAAGGCACATCAGCTCTATCTACAGTGGGTACGGAAAGTATTCAAACCCCCTTCCATTTTTCACTCTTTGTTAATTGCAACCATTTGCTAAAATCATTTAAGTTCATTTTTTTCCTCAATGTACACCAATGCAGCACACCATATTGACAGAAATTGGACAGAAAGTGCCCTTCTATGAGATTGAAGTCTTATTTAACATGTAGAAGGAGCTGACACATTCTGAATGGAGAAAGCACCCTTCAAACCTGCGACAACTGGAGCAGTTTGCTCATGAAGAGTAAGACAAAATACCTGCAAGTCGAATTGAAAGTTTCAAAAATCATTTGATGATTGATTCCCTTAAAAGTTGTGCAATAAAATATTAAGGTTTACCATAATTTGTTTTTAAATTATTTTGTTGAACCACAATTCAAAAGCAATGTCTGATTTTCATTGGTTAATGTTCACAATTTTTTAAATGTATTATTACTTTTGCCAGATTCAAGTTATGTGAACACTGTGGGTTTTTCTTTCAATAACAGAGGGCTGCCAACAATTTTGTCCAAGTGCATAGCTGCTAATTTGAATGAAAGTGACATTTCTTCTTAAGAGAAGACTACAAAAACAGCACTGGAAGCATTTATTGATAAAAGTACATATTCACAGCATTGGCTGGATGTCAATCAAGCATATTGTAGACTACACTTCAGCACCATTTACTTGTGTTTTGATTGGCCCTTACAGATGTGACAAACCTGGTTTTGGAAACTAAAATCCATTTTCTCAACAGTTTCCATCCACGCTTTCTGAGAACAATTCATTCAGGGTTCTGAGGGTATTTTACTCAATCTGCTCTGTGAGGTTAAGATGCAAAAAGATTCAGACTACAGGTGGATTTTGATGGTTGCATTGAGATGTTTCTCCTCTCCATCCCATGAATCTATTTATTGTCTGTTCATGTGCAGGCAACTGCAGTGACATAACCATCAGAATGAATAACAGTTGAATAACGCTTGCGACCAAGCAGTCACATAAATCACAATTTTGTGTTCTCACTGATCGTAATCCCATGCGTGTTTTGATCTCCTACTATGTCACCCAAGGAAAGGCTGGATTTGGTGTTTGGTTGGGTAAGCTTTGAACAAACAAGAACGCATGAACCACTTCCTGGGTCAGTAGGGGCGTAGTGTTGACATCCTCGAGGGCATCTGCCACAGCAAATTGTCGGTCCCTCAGGCGATTCCAGTTGGATAGTATATTGTGGTATTCAAATACCTTCTCAAAGTTACCCACAGAGTTGTAGAGTTTGATCAGGCCCCTGTAATCGTACTCCAACCCACTGTATCCCTCTCCAAACAGCTTCTTTCCTATAAGAACAAAGTGAAGTATGACATGATGTTTTTGCGATCACTACACATTGTCATTGGAGTATTAGGATTTGAAAGGATTTATTAAACTTCTTATTCTGAAGCCAAATAAAGGCAATATACAGTGGGTACGGAAAGTATTCAGAAACCCTTAAAAATGTCACTCTTTGTTATATTGCAGCCATTTGCTAAAATTATTTAAGTTCATTTTTTCCTCATTAAAGTACACATAGCACCTCATACTAACAGAAAAAAAACGGTAATTGTTGAAATGTTTGCAGAGTTATTAAAAAGGAAAAACTGAAATATCACACAGCCATAAGTATTCAGACCCTCTGCTCAGTATTGAGTAGAAGCCCCCTTTTGAGCCAATACAGCCATGAGTCTTTTTGGCAATGATGCAACAAGTTTTTCACAACTGGATTTGGGGATCCTTTGCCATTCCTCCTTGCAGATCCTCTCCAGTTCTGTCAGGTTGGATGGTGAACGTTGGTGGACAGCCATTTTCAGGTCTCTCCAGAGATGCTCAATTGGGTTTAAGTCAGGGCTCTGGCTGGGCCATTCAAGAACAGTCACAGAGTTGTTCTGTAGCCACTCCTTTGTTATTTTAGCAGTGTGCTTAGGGTGATTGTCTTGTTGGAAGGTGAACCTTCGGCCCAGTCTGAGGTCCTGAGCACTCTGGAGAAGGTTTTCGTCCAGGATATCCCCGTACTTGGCCACATTCATCTTTCCTTCGATTGAAAGGTGATGAGCGGTGCCTGGTTTTCTCCACACATACCGCTTAGAATTAAGGCCAAAAGTTCTATCTTGGTCTCATCAGACCAGATAATCTTATTTCTCATCATCTTGGAGTCTTTCAGGTTTTTTTTTTTTTTTTTTTAGCTAACTCCATGTGGGCTTTCATATGTCTTACAGAGGAGAGGCTTCCGTCGGGCCACTGCCTAGGGTTGGGACCCTAAAGCCCTGCTGCAGTGATGGTTGACTTTCTAGAACTTTCTCCCATCTCCCAACTGGATCTTTGGAGCTCAGCCACAGTTATTTTTGGGTTCTTCTTTACCTCTCTAACGAAGGCTCTTCTCCCCCGATTGCTCAGTTTGGCCACACGGCCAGATCCAAGAAGGGTTCTGGTCGTCCCAAACGTCTTCCATTTAAGGAATATGGAGGAGACTGTGCTCTTAGGAACCTTGCCAACACACCACCAGGTGGTGATCAGTTGACAGCTCTGCCCCTCTCTTCACCCCAGTGTCGAAGACATGCGGCCACAAGTCCAATGACACGACCAAGTCGATCATCGAACTGCGGCCTCAGGTGTCCTGGTGCCAAGTGCACATATGGACACCCTTTTGCTTGAACATGGTGTTTTCATGGACAATCCGTGATATAGCAGAGAAGGGCAATAACAGAACACCCCTCAGGTTCTGATCATGGGCGTTCCTCCTAATCACGCCCTTCCAGGTCTCACTGTCATTGCCCACATGAGCACTGAAGACCCCCAGCAGTACGATGGGACTTGCACCCCCTCCAAGGACTCCTAAAAGGGTGGGTATTCTGAACCGCTGCATAGGCAAACAACAGTCATGCCCCGTCCCCCCACCCGAAGGCAGGCTACCCTCTCATCCACCAGGGTGAATCCCAATGTACAGGGTCCGAGCCGGAGGGCAATAAGTATACCCACACTTACTCGGCACCTCTCACCGTGAGCAACTCCAGAGTGGAGGAGAGTCCAACCCCTCTCAAGAGGACTGGTACCAGAGACCAAGCTGTGCTTGGAAGCGAGCCCGACGATATTGAGTCGGAACAAACGCGCACACACGCACGCACACGCGCGCACACACGCACGCGCACACACACACAAAATCTTTTGAAAAATTTTTTCGTCTGCCTGCCCCCCTGTGTCGCAACCGATGTGGTGTGCGGGGCAATTCGTCGGTCACGTGATGCAATGCGGGCGTTGTCAGCCGTGCAACCGCGGTGGTATAAAGAGGCCTTTACAGCTGTCCTTTGGACACATTCTCCCACTTGAGCTGTGGATTTCTCAGTCTAGCCATAGCAAGCATGGGCCTCTTGGCTGCTTCTCTTGCTCACTCTGTCAGTTTGGGTGGATGGCATGTCTTGGTAGGTTTGCAGTTTGGTGTCACCAAATCATAGCATACCCCTTATTGCTGAGAAAGCCCATGAGACTCCTACCGTTTGTTAGAAGGTATGTTGCAGAGCAATCTTTGCTAACAGACTTTGTTGAGAAAATGATATGGGGTGGCACTTGCCAAGGTGGAGATGCACATTTCTGAACTTCTCTCTGTAGAGGTCCCTCTCCCCTGTCTTGCCATCTCAAGCCAAACAGCCTGGGTTCTATTTGAGGTTTCTTCCTTTGAGGGAGTTTGTCATTGCCTCCATCGCCAAGTGCTTGCCCATGTGGGTCTCAGTTGGATTTCTTGTAAGTGCCTTGAGATAACTTATGTTGTAAATATAATCGCAAAAGGAAAAGTCACATTGAGTTGCAGTAAATATTTAAATGAAACAGTAAAAGTTAAATTGTTTGTTTTTTGAGTAAAATTAATCTTTTGTTGGTTTTGATCTTTGAACACAGTGATTTTGTGTTCAACTAGTGCAATGGTTCATTTTGTGCACTCATAAAATATACACCTATGTTTTGACTTGGAATTTTTTTTCTTACATTTTTCCAATTACAAAATATTTGGTGAATGCATGCATCAAACTTGGCGGATTCAATACTTCCGACAAGGTTAAAAAACAATGCACTATACTTTCTTTACCTTACGTAATGACACATGGCTTGTATGCTTGTTATAAATCTGAAAAAAAAGTATCTTAAAAAAACGACACAAATTGACTGACCGATAGAAATGGAGCGCAGGTAGAGCCTCTCTGCATCTTCATAGGCGTTCATGTCGTAGTTGTAAAGGGAGGCGAGGTGACCCACAGATAGTGCCACCTCATAGTCCTCATGGCCCAAAAGCTGCTCCTTAATCTGGATGGCTTTGATGTGCATCTCCTCTGCTTCCTAGTAAAAGTCAAAGTAAAAACAGCATATTGAGATGAAGGAAAATGATACATTTTATTCAACTAAAATGACAATAAATTGACCAGAAACATTTTTTTTTTTAGATCTATATATTTATTTAAATTTGTATGACTATCCACAGATGGGTAAAGACGAAACCTTTGAAAAACCACTGTTACTGTCATTTAAATGTTAATTTCTTGTTATGCTCATTCATATGCACATTGTTAAATACAAATTGAGATGTCACACGAATGTAACTTTTACCATTAGGGAACTACAGCCCTTGTATGCTAAAGTACCTGAATGACCTTGAGTGCAGTCACTCCACTTTTAATTGCTGCTTTTTTGGGGGGTCTTGCAGCCTTCTGTTTTTTTTTTTTGTCTTCAGTAATTACTGAGTGTACTCTTTTGGCTTGAGGCAAGGCAACTGACTTGGCCACTAAAGGGCTCCTATTTTAGCAAAACAACCTTTTCTAGTATTTGGGATATTGGCTCTATTGTGCCTCAGTAAACAGGTGAAACATGAATTAAAATCTTCCACGCATTCCCAACTTACAGACGTTTTTCTACCGAGAGACCGGAAATCAGGTCATTTGAATTTCTGGAGCTTATCTACGTCACGTGCGACGATCTCCGCCTACGTCTCCACCCCCGAGCCAGCGTTGCCAACATAACAAATATGTGTGCTGTCACAAGTAATGGGGGTTGGCTCTTCTACACAGAGCCAACCAATCAAAGGAAACGGGGTGGTCTTAGCCAAAAATGGACAAAGCAGAGACAAAACTGGGTCAAACAGAAGAAGCTGTCAGAGGGGACATTTCTGGACACTAGTATAACAAAACCAAGGTATTTTTTAAAATGACATTGACACTTTTATACTAAGTCCATGTTATAGAGTCACTCTATAGAAGTCTAAATAGCCAAAATATGGGACCTTTAAAGAGCATTCCATTTCTATCCCCAAAATGCTGAGTTTACTTTGTAGCATGTTTCGGTCTCCTCTCTGAAGCAGCAATCACATCGGTTTTGTACAACCCCAATTCCAATGAAGTTGGGACGTTGTGTTAAACATAAATAAAAACAGAATATAATGATTTGCAAATCATGTTCAACCTATATTTAATAGAATACACTACAAAGACAAGATAGTTAATGTTCAAACTGATAAACTTGATTGTTTTTACCAAATAATCATTAACTTAGAATTTTATGGCTGCAACACGTTCCAAAAAAGCTGGGACAGGGTCATGTTTCCCACAGTGTTACATCACCTTTTCTTTTAACAACATTCAATTAACGTTTGGGAACTGAGGACACTAATTGTTGAAGCTTTGTAGGTGGAATTCTTTCCCATTCTTGCTTGATGTACAGCTCCGTTGTCGTATTTTACGCTTCATAATGCGACGCACATTTTCAATGGCAGGCAGGCCAGTCTGGTACCCGTACTCTTTTACTACGAAGCCATGCTGTTGTAACACGTGCAGAATGAGGTTTGGCATTGTCTTGGTGAAATAAGCAGGGGCGTCCATGAAAAAGACGTTGCTTGGATGGCGGCATATGTTTCTCCAAAACCTGTATGTATCTTTCAGCATTAATGGTGCTGATGTGTAACTTACCCATGCCAATGGCACTAACACAGCCCCATACCTTCACAGATGCTGGCTTTTGACATTTGCGTCCATAGCAGTCCGGATAGTTCTTTTCCTCTTTGGCCCGGAGGACACGACGTCCACAATTTCCAAAAACAATTTGAAATTTGGACTAGTCGGACAACAGAACACTTTTCCACTTTGCATCAGTCCATCTTAGATGAGCTCGGGCCCAGAGAAGCCGGTGGCGTTTCTGTGTGTTGCTGATAAATGGCTTTTGCCTTGCATAGTAGAGTTTCAAGTTGCACTTACGGCTGTAGCGCCGAACTGTATTGACTGACATTGGTTTTCTTAAGTGTTCCTGAGCCCGCGTGGTGATATCCTTTAACATATTGATGTCGGTTTTTCATGCAGTGCCGCCTGAGGGATCGAAGGTCACGGGCATTCAATGTTGGTTTTCGGCCTTGCCGCTTCCATGCAGTGATTTCTCCAGATTCTCTGAACCTTTTGATGATATTATGGACCGTAGATGATGAATTCCCTCAATTCCTTGCAATTGCACGTTGAGGAACATTGTCCTTAAACTGTTCGACTAATTTTTCACGCACTTGTTCACAAAGACGTGAACCTCCACCCATCTTTGCTTGTGAATGATTGAGCAATTCAGGGAAGCTCCTTTTCTACCCAATCATGGCACCCACCTGTTCCCAATTAGCCTGTTCACCTGTTTATTAAAAATTACTTTGTAGTTTTTTTTTCATGGCCTAAAATACCAAGTGCAGTACAAGGTTATGGTAAATAACTATATAAACAGCTTGAAAATCTTTCACATTTTATCCAAACTTACCACGCTGGTGTGCTTGGTTATGGAGACATTGTTGACATACAGTACTCATCATAGACAAGTTGGGTTCATGAGCCGCGAGGAATTTGTGTGCTTCCTAGTTCAAAATCCATTCCCAAAGGCGAACGCATGACAAATAAACTGCTACTGTATCAGAAATAGCATGTTCCAGAATCCAGAGACTTGTATTTGTATTCCTCAAAGTTAACATTGCCTCCATGCCGCTCTCTGTCTCTGTGCTGCGAGTCTATGTACAAAAGACAGTAGATATATCCATCATGACATGGCCGCCACGTCAATGTCCCACATTCAACATGGCCGCCACGTAGGAATTTTAGAATTTTATCTATTTTACCCCACCTTGAGCTGTCACCTTATTGTGGTGGGGGGGGGTTGTGTGTCCCAATGATCCTAGTATTTGTGTCCCAATGATCCTTTATTTGCCAAGTATGTCAAAAACACACAAGGAATTTGTCTCCAGTTGTTGGAGCCGCTCTAGTACGACAACAGACAGTCAATTGACAGAAAATACTTTTGAGACATAAAGACATAAAAAACACAGTCACTGAGCAATAAAGGTTTGCCAGTAATGTGGTAATGCCGGTACAATTTTTTTATTTTTATTTTTTGACAATTGTGCAAAAAGATGACCTCTAGCAATTAGAGCAGTTTAAAGTGAATAATAGTGCGATAATTTGGGACAATGTCAATTGTGCAAATGGTGGAAGTCTTTTCAGCAGTTTTGACTGTCCGTTGCAGTCAGAGTTTGTCCTTTTTTGTAGCAGCACCAAACCAGACTGTGATGGAAGAACACAGGACTGATTTGATGACTGCTGTGTAGAACTGCCTCAACAGCTCCTGTGGCAGGCCATGCTTCCTCAGAAGCCGCAGGAAGTACATCCTCTGCTGGGCCTTTTTGAGGATGGAGTTGATGTTGATCTCCCACATCAGGTCCTGAGAGGCTGTAATTCCCAGGAACTTGAAGGTCTTGACGGTTGACGTAGGGCAGTTGCGTGAGGGGCAGCTGTGGCGAAGGATGCCTCCTGAAGTCCACGATCATCTCGACAGTCTTAAGCGTGTTCAAGGTTCAGGTTGTGTCGGCCGCAACACAGCTCCAGCCGCTCCAATTCCTGTCGATACGCAGACTTGTCACCGTCTTTGATGAGGCCGATGACTGTGGTGTCGTCTACAAACTTGTTGTTAAAGTCCCCGAAAAATAATGAAGGGAGAGTGTGGGTGTTTTTTTTCCAATTTCGTTTACTTGTTCAGCGAGTGTTAGCAGTGCAGCATTTATATTAGCTTGATAAGGAATGTAAACATCGGCGAGAATGAAAGATGCGAACTCACGCGGCGAATAGAATGGCTTACAGTTCAAAAACAGCGTCTCCAAGTCCGGGCTGCAGTGTGTGCTGAGCTCCGTGACGTCGGTACACCATTTTCCGTTGCTATAGAACCATATCCTGCCACCTTTTGTTTCCCCAGATTAGTCCGTGACGTGGTCTGCCCCGTGAAGTTGGAAGCCCTGAAGCATTACGGCGCCATCAGGGACGCGTTCGCAAAGCCATGTCTCCGTAAAGCTGGGGCGGCGGAACGTCCAAAGTCTTTACTGGTTATTGTCAGAAGATGAAGCTCGTCCATTTTGGGAGTGTAGATTCGCAAGCTGGATCGACGGGAACGCCAATCTGTATCCTCTCTTGTAGAGCTTCACTTGGATGCCGGCACGCTTCCCCCTTCGTCATCTTCGCCTCCATGCGCCATTGAACGCAACCGCCCCTCCGTTGAGTAACTTGGAGAAAAAAAACTGAGCGGATTTGCGAAAGTTGGTGAAAGACACAAAAACATAAGACAATACTAGAGAGCACGTAAAGAGCATGTTATTTTTTACTTAATTTATCCCGTTCAGCTGCTTGGTCAAACAGAACGGAGGGAGGATCTGAATCCCTATTATGCTGGAACAGTTTTACTGTGCAACAGTGAACGTTTTTTATACTGCCACTGTCGTTATGATGGATATTTACTGAGAATCTTAGTCGGACAGAAAAAGGTTTTAAAGGGGAGTGACCGACACACTAAAGATACATTTCTGGGTTTTAAGCAAGAGAGACACAACCGGCCGCTGCAACACTGACAGCCATATAAATACAGTAGAAAGGACAGAACAATACTTACCTAAATGTATAATTTAATATGCAACTGTGGCTGAAATAGCGAAGCTTGAATTCTCTCTCGCCAAACGTATGTGAGCGCTACGTACCTCTCCAGTTACTTTCAAGTGAATGGGAGTGAACTCAGCCTTTCATATTATCCCCACTCTTCTCTTTGAATTACACACACACCCTTTCTCTGTAGCTATCCTGTTCTTCCTTAACTAGAAATAATCTTTTTATGGTTTAATACAGGCGGCACGGTGGCCGACCGGCTAGAGCGTCTGCCTCACAGCTCTGTGGTCCGGGGTTCAATCCTCAGCCCCGCCTGTGTGGAGTTTGCATGTTCTCCCCGTGCCTGTGTGGGTTTTCTCCGGGCACTCCGCTTTCTTCCCACATCCCAAAGACATGCGCGGTAGGTTAATTGATGACTCGAAATTGCCCGTAGGTGTGAATGTGAGTGTGAATGGTTGTTTGTTTATAGGTGACCTCCGATTGGCTGGCAACCAGTTCAGGGTGTACCCCGCCTCCTGCCCGATGATAGCTGGGATAGGCTCCAGCACTCCCGCGACCCTTGGGAGGATAAGCGGCTCAGAAAATGGATGGACGGATGGTTTAATACATGTGATGAAGTACAATATATTGTATGTGAAGCCTCAAAAGCCTACAGATGCTCGCCGTTCAGGGCTGGTGTGAGTTGCCAACTGTCTTTTTTTGCAATGGTCCCGTCCAATGGGGTTTGACCACATCGCACGGTGTGTGGCGGACTTCATTGTGAATGGTTGCTGTCTACAGGTGCCTTGCAATTGGCCGGTGACCATGCAGTCCAGTGTAAAGCACCTCTCGCCCAAAGTTAGCTGGGATAGATTCCAGCTCACCTGCAAACCTAATGAGGTTAAGCTCTATCGGAAATGGATGGAGGTTATATGTATTTACTTTTTAAATATCAGAAAAAGCTGGTATTTAGTTGTATGTTCACTGTTCATGTGATATGATTGGATTATGTTAACAGAATCTGTGTAAAAGAAAAAGAAAATCATCAAACCTTAAACTTTCGCATGGACTGATAGAGTCGTCCTAGGTTGCCATAATGTTTGGCTGTCTGGACGTTGAACTCTCCGAAGGCCTTCTTTGCCAGCTGCAATGAGGACAAGTGCAGATCATGAGCCTCCTGCAGTAGGCGCTCTTCTGTCTCCTTATTGTGGCAATCAATAGCAATTTCCTCCAAGATCAGGGCTAATGTAAAAAAGCAAAAAACATTGTAAACAAATACATTTCTCAGAAAAATGATCAGTAAGGTCATGTACCTTACTAATAATTTTTCTGTTCATTCAGTGGTGACATGGTTAAATTTGATGTCTCCTTTGTTCAACATATGACGATTAATGACTAACTTTTCCATATTTTAAGTGTATCTTAATGACAGACCAACGCAAAGTAGAGCATAGTTGTGACGTGGAAAGAAAATGGGCATGATTTAAAAAAAAAAATTCTGAAAAATGTGCACAGCCCTCTTTACTCACACTTCTAAATAAACCAATTGCCTTTCCAAGACACCTAAATGCAAACACAAAGCCTTATAAAACAGGTATGCTCAGCGGATGCGCGCACACACAACATTAACCCTTATAAAACAGGTGCCCTGGTACCCTGCTCAACCTTCACCTGCCAATCAAATACATGCCTGTGTGAGCCACAGGCTGACCTGAATATCGTGTGCCCCTGTGTTTAACAAAGAGTTAACTTCCCCTGTAGTGTCTCTGTTATGTGGACCCACACCACCGGCACAACACCAAGCCAGATGGTGATGTATTAGACGACACCGCCATCAGGCTAGCTGGCCCGCTAACATCCGCGCTAGCGAACGTAATAAAAAGTGTCTCTGCTGTCTGAAGTCACTTAGGTGCGGCGCACAGAGCGAGCGATGGCGAATTGGATGGCCGAACCTCCGGTATGCGAGACCACGTGGTGAATTGGACTGTCCAATCGCCGGTAGCGGGCTCTCCACACTAGAAACACGCTAGCCCAAATAACAAAACATTTCAGGGAAGCTGAAGTGGTACAATTGAACCAAGTTACCATTACTAAGGAACTGGCGTCAAATAGCCACTGATGGAATGATGGCGCTCGTTACATAAACACGGGCAAAATTGTTGGTACCCATCTGTTACAGAAAGAAAACCCCACAGTGGTCACAGAAGTAACTTGAATCTGAAGGCTAATTAGAGGACACACCTTGGTTGAACATGTCCCTATGGTCAAATCATTTTTGTCCAGGCCTGTTACATGAGTTTGTTTTTTAAAACAATGTCTGATTTTCATTGGTTAATTTTCATAACATTTTTTATTTATTTTTGTCAGATTCAAGTTATTTTCACTGTGGGTTTTCTTTAATTAACAGAGGGGTACCAACAATTTTTGTACACTTGTGTATATCGTCGGTGTTTTACATGAACGAGTTCAATGAACTTTCGTTCATTGAACTCTTTCATATTTTGTGCGAACGTGAACTGAACTTAGTTTATTTCTGAAGGTAATTGAGAACATGCTCATTCTGGCGTCAAAGAACGGTGTTCGAACTAAAGTTCATTTTCCTTCAAGAGTGTTGGGTTTTGTTAGGGACTTGCAGGAAAAACCCATCAGAATACACTATTTACGAGCCTTCGTATGTCGTGGATAAACGGATTTGGATTTGGCAACCAATTCAGTGCGGCCTCAGCCGCCATTCATGGCAGGCACATCACAGTTGCGTGAGCTGCGTTTGTCACAAATGAGTGTTTATGTGACCAGTAGTTTTTTTAAATAAGTGTTATTTAACATTTATACTTATTTCACTTTTATGGTGATTTATGGCACTATGACACTATGTCATTATAAAACTGTGTGTCTAAGCTTTATGTAACAAAGTGACCTCCTAGCAATGTTCTATAGGACATTGCTTGTTAATAGTAAATATTTTTTTACTCTGAGGGTAACACAGTAGTGTGCGCCGGCCGTTGGTATTATTTCGGTTAAAAAAGTGTTTCGGTCCCAAACCCAAAATGCACTTTTGGGCTATTTTGGTCCCAAACATTTCGGCGACAGAAATTTTGATGCATCACGAATCAAAGTAACCTTTGCCTGTTACTGTGGTTTACACAATTACTGCCGGTATCACAAAGAAGGATTTATTGTCTCTGTTCAGCCGTAAACAGCATAATTGTTTGCCATTGTTATAGACAAAATACTAACGAGTACTGACAATTAGCCTCAGCTATCTCATTCCATTTAAAATCAGTGCCCCGCACGAAATCTATGATGTGTTTACAAAGGCATCCCCTCAAAGATGGCGGCCGTTGCATACTGCACCAATAGGTGGCGTCACGTAAGTCTCTTGGCCATTAAAGCAGCTTCTTTTACAAGCCAAAAGAGCCTTCTAAGACTCAACCGTGTTTTTATTTGTAATATAAAAAAAGAAACCCATGTATCATTGTCCTTCTAATTCTCAATTACATGTAACTTTGTGTTGGTCAATCACATGACATTTCAATAAAATACATTTACATTTGTAATTGTAAGGTGAGAAAATTTGGAAAAGTTCCAGGGCTATGACTATTATTGTAACCCATTGAATGGCTTCGATTGCCTCGTACGGTCAGTACAACCAATATTGCCGTGCCTTCCTTACCTTTGACTCTCTTGGAGGAGGCCAGGAGCAGATGATCCTCAGGTAGAATATGAGTAATGATGTCGATGGCACGTTCTGCATGGAATCTTCAGAACACACAAAGAGTCTTCTTAAACATTTAGGTCACTTTACTCAGCTAGATAATGTATTCCAGTCTTATGTCTTGCCGGTATTTCTCTATTTAAGATAAACACTTCAGAGAAAGACAAGTTTTGGTCAATAGCAACTGTGCTCATTCAGATTCAAGATTCCTACTATAAACTATACTCACCCACAATTAGGGGACATTCCTGTGTCACAGCACTAGAATAATTGGAAAATGGAAACTCAAAATCACTCAGTATTTTTTATTTAAAAAAATAATGTTTAAGACTTTATAGCTTGTAATAGAGATCGGGATACCCCCCGGACGAGCTGGATGAAGTGGCTGGGGAGAGGGAAGTCTGGGCGTCCCTGCTAAAGCTACTGCCCCCGCGACCCGACATCGGACAAGCGGTAGAAAATGGATGGATGGAAATATGTGGGATTGGGATAATGTGGAAAATATTTTGTAGTTGGAAAGGTTTGACTTTGTCAAGAAATGTTGAAGCAGGAGGGAATAAGGTAGAATATGGGGGAATGTGGGGAAAATTAGGGTATTTTAATGCGGTGTAAAATGTGGGAAATGTTGGTCATGTTTGAATGAGAAAAACACAATACAATACAATAACGTGTGCATGCTTTCGGCATTCACTCAATAATGCATTACACTTATATAGGCACCTGTTTTTAGTTCAGTTTAGTTTTACAGTACATTTGAACTGGGAGTGGTATTAAACAGCTTGAATCCTGTTTTTTTAGAATTTTTTTTGAATTGTCCTCAAAGTGCTGCTTATTGTGAAGTGAGTTGAGTTGAGTTTATTGCCACCATACCTTTAAAGCTATTATGTCAAGTTTGCTCTTGCAAGTGAAAGCAAAAAAATCATCCGGATGACAGCTTGTATCTCGAAAAACTTTGCGTCGCGTTGCTCATATCTCAAGGCACCACTGTTAGGAAAGTTTTATATTTCCCTCTATCATGGCTAAAAAGTCAGTTCTAGTTCAAGAACAACAAAAATGATCATGACACAGTATTACTCAATCATGGGTTGGGTGCATTTTGTTAAGGTACGTTATATTGTATATTTTATGTTCAACAGTATTCATATTCTAATTCACATGTACTCACAGAGCATTATCGAATTTTCCAGAGCTGTACTGGTGAACATAGGAGGAATAGGCCAGGTCTTCATGAGCTGTGGCAACATGGATGTTTTTTCCTCCAAATACAGACTGTCTGATGTCCAATGCCGTCTGGGATTTGCACAAAAAGAAATTAGTTTTAGATGCATACATGTGGTTTTTATTGAAAAACAGAAAACGCTAACAGGACTTTGTTAATGATACCTACTGGATGGGCGACACAGAGGACTCACAATCAAAGTTACTACACTATTGTGTTGTGGCAGACAATTTAAGAAATGTGTTCTTAATTCTTAAGATTTGTTTTAATCAGAATCAGAATCATCTTTATTTCCCAAGTTTGTCCAAAAAACACAAGGAATTGGTCTCCGGTAATTGGAGTCGCTCTAGTACTACAACAGACAGTCAATTGACAGAGAACACCTTTGAGACATAAATACATTGAGAAAAACAGTCACTGAGCAATAAAGGGTTGCTAGTTATCTGGTAATGCCGGTACATTATTTTTATTTTTAATTTTTATTTTTTTTACGAGCTGGTGACCTGATGGCGACCCGAATCTCCGCTGGTTGCAGAAACGTCTACGCGACGTCTCCTGGAGACCAGCTGGGTTGACAAGGAGTCGGGGTGAGACCTTTTGGTGACTCCTCTATATGCTCACTAAAGAGAAAAACCTTTATGTAGCTTAATGTCATAAAACTGCAAGCAATCGTAACCGAAATTTATGTGGACATCTCTGCTTTGGGCCATGTCAACCTGTGACAATAGAACGATCCGAACTTCTTCTTTTCCTTTCGGCTAGTCCCTTTAGGAGTCGCCACAGCGCGTCATCCTTTTCCATGTAAGCCGATCTCCTACATCCTCCTCTCGAACACCAACTGCCCTCATGTCTTCCCTCACGACATCCATCAACCTTCTTTTTGGTCTTCCTCTAGCTCTCTTGCCTGGCAGCTCCATCCTCATCATCCTTCGACCAATTGACTCACTATTTCTCCTCTGGACGTGTCCAAACCATCCAAGGCTGCTCTCTCTAACTTTGTCTCCAACATTTCGAACCTTGGCTGTCCCTCTAACGAGCTCATTTCTAATTTTATCCAACCCGGTCACTCCGAGAGCCAAACTCAACATCTTCATTTCCGCCACCTCCAATTCTGCTTCCTGTCGTCTCTTCAGTGCCACTGTCTCTCATCCGTGCATCATGGCTGGCCTCACCACTGTTTTATAAATTTTGCCCTTCATCCTAGCAGACTCTTCTGTCACATAACACACCTGACACCTTCCTCCACCCATTCCCACCTGCTTGGACCCGTTTCGTCACTTCCTGACCTCACTCACCATTGCTCTGGACGGTTGACCCCAAGTATTTAAAGTCCTATACCCTTGCTATCTCTTCTCCCTGTAGCCTCACTCTTCCCCCACCACCCCTCTCATTCATGCATATATATTCAGTTTTACTTCAGCTAATCTTCATTCCTCTGCTTTCCAGTGCATGCCTCCATCTTTCTAACTGTTCCTCCAGCTGCTTCCTGCTTTCACTGCAGATCACAATGTCATCTGCAAACATCATCGTCCACGGGGATTCCAGTCTAACCTCAGTTGACAGCCTATGCATCACCACTGCAAAAAGGAAGGGGCTCAGGGCTGATCCCTGATGCAGTCCCACCGCCACCTTAAATTCGTCTGTCACACCTACAGCACACCTCACCACTGTTCTGCTGCCCTCGTACATGTCCATTATTATTAGAACATACTTCTCTGCCACTCTAGACTTCCGCATGCTTTACCACAGTTCCTCTCTGGGTACTCTGTCATAGGCTTTCTCTAGATCTACAAAGACAGAATGTAGCTCCGTCTGACCTTCTCTGTACTTTTCCATCAACATCCTCAAGGCAAATAATGCATCTGTGGTACTCTTTCTAGGCATGAAACCATACTGTTGCTCGCAAATACTCACTTCTGTCCTGAGTCGAGCTTTCCACTACTCTTTCCCATAACTTCATTGTGTGGCTCATCAACTTTATTCCTCTATAGTTCCCACAGCTCTGCACATCACCCTTGTTCTTAAAAATGGGCACCAGCACACTTTTCCTCCATTCCTCAGGCATCTTCTCACGCGCGAGAATTCTATTGAACAAGCTGGTCAAAAACTCCACAGCCACCTCTCCTAGATGCTTCCATACCTCCACAGGAATGTCATAAGGACCAACTCCCTTTCAGTTTTTCATCCTATTTAATGCCTTTCTAACTTCCCCCTTACTAATCATTGCCACTTCCTGGTGGACCACATTTGCCTCTTCTACTCTCCCTTCTCTCTCATTTTCCTCAACTCCTCAAAGTATTCTTTCCATCTATCTAGCATACTACTGGCACCAGTCAACATATTTCCATCTCTATCCTTAATCACCCTAACCTGCTGCACATCCTTCCCATCTCTATCCCTCTGTCTGGCCAACCTGTATATATCATTTGCTCCTTCTTTAGTGTCCAACCTGGCATACACTTCATCATATGCCTCTCGTTTGGCCTTTGCCACCTCTACCTTTTCCCTGTGTCGCATCTCAATGTATTCCTTTCGCCTCTCCTCGGTCCTCTCAGTATCCCACTTCTTCTTAGCTAACCTTTTTCCTTGTATGATTTCCCGTACTGTGAGATTCCACCACCAAGTCTCCTTCTCTCCTTTCCTGCCAGAAGATACACCAAGTACTCTCCTGCCTGCCTGCCTCTCTGATCACCTTGGCTGCAGTTGTCCAGTCTTCTGGAAGCTCCTCCTGTCCACCGAGAGCCTGTCTCACCTCTTCCCGAAAAGCTGCACAACACTCGTCCTGTCTCAGCTTCCACCACATGGTTCTGTGCTCTGCCTTTGTCTTCCTAATCTTCCTCCCCACCACCAGAGTCATCTTACACACCACCATCCTATGCTGTCTAGCCACACGCTCCCCTACCACTACCTTACAATCGGTAACCTCCTTCAGATTACATCGTCTACACAAAATGTAATCCCCCTGTGTGCTTCTACCTCCTGTTGTTGTAGGTCACCCTATGTTTGTGCCTCTTGGGGGGTTTAGATTAGGCGATGTCGTTGATCATATCCAACTGTGGGCCTTTGAAGCCCTTTGAGACTCTTCTGTGATTAAGATCTATCCAAATAAACTTGACTTGACTAGACTTGGTGGAAACGCAAACCACATGAGCCGCAGGAACTTTGTGCTAGCAGGAACTCCTTCTACCAGGAACTCAATGTTCCTGAGCTGGTTGGTGGAAAAACTCCTATTGATTGGGTCAAATGTTTTGGATACCCTTCCACAAGCAGTTGGAAGGAATTTTTGGCCTATTCCTCCTGATAGAACTAGTGTAACTGAGCAAAGTTTGAAGGCAGCCTTACTTGCACATGCCTTTTCAGGTCTGCCCACAAACTTTCAAAGGTATTGAGATCAGGGCTTTGCGATGGCCACTCCAAAACACTGACTTTGTTGTCCTTAAAGGGACACTGTGTAACATCTTCAGTTGTATACTTGCCAAAATCGATGTTAATATATGTGTTATCATTGGTGGCTTATGACCTCTGCTAATATTCTGATACATTCTCGTAAGCAAAGATTTATTAATACATAAGAGTGGTGACCCAGTAGGGGAGCGCCATGACAGTCTGCCATCTTGAAACTACAACCGCTGTGGGGGACACGCAGCACCAACGTGGAATAACTTTGCGGTTCCCCTGCGATTCAGCGCAGAGATTGAGACACCGGAGAAGATCATCTAACTACCATACCCGGCAAATTTGCACTACCGCAGCAGCACAACGCAAGACCATGGATATGCAATGGAGACAGTTACGTCACCGACAGGAAAGCAAGGCAACTTAAGCAACAGAGCATTCAAAAGAGGATACACATCAGGCTAGCCTTCCCCAGTTGGAAGGAGCTCATGAAAGAAAAAGATTTTAAAAGGGATGCTGAAGTTTCCAGCTTTGTCCTCAACAAGTCAGTCAACACTGCCTAAGTTAGGGTAAAGCTAACCGTTTTCATTCGGTTTTGTTACACAGTGTTATTTACCATAGGCAGCATAACACAGTTGGGCCGACTGTCCCGTATTAGCCATATTTTCCTGCTTCTAAAAAATCGTTCTACCAAAGTATGAAATGACAGTTATATCTGTTGATCTTTGCTTGAGCACTGGGAAATAACTACGATACCCTTTCAGTTTCAGTTGGGACTCCAGCAATAAATGCTCAACAAATTAACCACAGCTTCCTCTCAATGCCAGTACAGGCGTTTAATCACCTGAAGACGATCTCTTATAATGGTTCATCAAAACGTAAATGAATAATATAACATAAAGATACATAACATATACATACTTATGAGGACCACAAGGGGTGTTGTAGAGCAACATTAAGCATCCATCCATCCATCCATTTCCTAAGCCACTTCTCCTCACAAGGGTCACGGGAGTGCTGGAGCCTATCCCAGCTATCTTCGGGCAGCAGGCGGGGTACACACTGAACTGGTTGCCAGCCAATCGCAGGGCACATACAAACAAACAACCATTCGCGCTCACATTCACACCTACGGGCAATGTAGAGTCTTCAATGAACCTACCATGCATGTTTTCGGGATGTGGGAGGAAACCGGAGTGCCCGGAGAAAACCCACGCAGGCACGGGGAGAACATGCAAACTCCACACAGGCGGGGCCGGGGATTGAACCCCGGTCCTCAGAACTGTGAGGCAGACGCTCTAACCAGTCCTCCACCGAGCCGCTCAACATTAAGCACTTTGGTCAAATTAATTTGTGTTCGTTATCAAATTGTAACTACAGTCCAGTTGGCTTCTACATGGTAACAATATTTTAAAAAATAATTTGGCCTATAAACAAATACTTATGAGGCGTTGCAGTTTATAATATTTATTAAATCACGAGCCTCTTCACCCGAGTGAACCCTCCATGAAGTATCAGATGACATCTTTGAGGTTTTTTGATATACTACGGTGATGCAGTTTTGTTCATGAAATCACGAGCCCCTTCACCTGAGTGAACACTCCATGAAGTATCGGATGACAATCTTCGAGATTTTTTGATAGGGATTTCCCGATCAAACTTTTTCACTTCACTCTGTGTGTAGCGCGTATACTTTGTCGATACAAAAACTTTGAAGCTGTGCATAAATTAGGAAATGTGTTCTACGTTTTGGTGTTTAGTGGTAAGGAAAATAACACAAACACAGTCAAACACAGAATACAGCAGTTCGCTCTCTGTTCAGATTGTGCAATCAAGCGTGTACCTCTTTGAGCGACCACATCAAGCCAGAGGCGGATACACACATAATTTATTTCAATAGCACAAACCCCAGCTGGAACAAATTGCTGGAAATAAAACATAAAAGACAATAATTAAAATAATAATCCAATCATAACTAAATAAAATATTTTTCCCTAATTAAAATATGAAAGCGCTCCCTTCATATTGGCATATGACATACAGGAGGTGCAGTTATATTCCCTTCTGTATTTGCATAACAAAAAATATATGAATGGAACAAGGGTGAAAGTGATGAGATGTGTCCATTTCATGGTTATTTCGGACATTTAGTCAACTCATTAGCAAATTCCCGGTTTCAATTATTATTATGTTTTTCTGAGTTAATATAGTTTCGTTACGTTGTGAAACTTGGGTAAAAGATGTGTGTTGAAGTATATCTGTGCCATCAGATTTTGAATCTGAATTACAAACATTGGATTGTTTAACCATCAAAAAATTCGATGTACTTTTCAGCTTCAAAAATTCAACATATTCAGCTGCGAATTCAACATTCAGTGTCTTTTTTCCAAAAAACGTCGTAAAATCGGAGATGTCTCATTACCCCCCTGAGTGTAAACAGTAATTAGAAGCTCCTGTATTAATCCGGTTATCACTTCTGAATAGCTTTTGTCAGACTAAATCGGCCGTATACATAGTATTGTTCGACGTATATACACTGAACAAAAATATAAATGCAACACTTTTGTTTTTGCTCCCATTTTTCGTGAGCTGGACTCAAAGATCTAAAACTTTTTCTACATACACAAAAGGCCATTTCCCTCAACTATTGTTCACAAATCTATCTAAATCTGTGTTAGTGAGCATGTCTCCTTTGTCAAGATAATCCATCCCACCTCACAGGTGTGGCATATCAAGATGCTGTTTGTACCGCATGATTATTGCACAGGTGTGCTTTAGGTTGGCCACTCTGAAATGTGCAGTTTTATCACGCAGCACAATGCCACAGATGTCGCGAGCGTGCAATTGGGATGCTGACTGCAGGAATGTCCACCAGAGCTGTTGCCCGTGAATTGAATGTTCATTTCTCTCCCATCAGCCGTCTCCAAAGACAATTTGGCAGTACATTCAACCGGCCTCACGACCGCAGACCACGTGTAACCACACCCGCCCAGGACACCCACAGCCAGCATGTTCCCCTCCAAGATCGTCTGAGACCAGCCACCCGGATCTTTTCCTCTTTGGCCCGGAGGACACGTCCACAATTTCCAAAAACAATTTGAAATGTGGACTTGTCGGACCACAGATCACTTTTCCACTGGTTCCAATGGTTAAGCTCAAAAGGCTGCCACCGTGGGGGACCTAGCTTCAAGACCCCGACTGGACCATCCGCCAACATCCCCAGGACTCACGGCTGTGGTGTCCTTGAGCAAGACACCGATACCCCCAAATGCTCCCCGGGCGCTTCAGCTGCCCCCTGCTCCAGTGTGTTCCACTAACATGTGTATGTGTTCACTGTGATGGGTTGAATGCAGAGAACAAATTTCATGTGCATGCACGTTCATGACAATAAGAAGTGATTCTTCTTCTTCTTCTTCTTTGCATCAGTCCATAGCAGATGAGCTCGAATGACTGAGCAATTGAGGGAAGCTCCTTTTCTACCCAATCATGGCACCCGCCTGTTCCCAATTCGCCTGTTCACCTGCGGGATGTTCCAAACAGGTGTTTGATGAGCATTCCTCAACTCTTTTTTGCCAACTGTCTCAGCTTTTTTGGAACGTGTTGCAGCCATGAAATTCTAAGTTAATGATTATTTGCTAAAAACAATAGTTTATCAGTTTGAACATTCAATATCTTGTCTTTGTAGTGTATTCAATTAAATTAAATCATTGTATTCTGTTTTTATTTGTGTTTAACACAACCTCCCATTTTCAGCGGGGTTGGGGTTGTACACCGAATGTTGAATTTGCAACTGAATAACGAATTGGGCAACGTAAATTGAACCAGACAACGACTGTCGAATGTTGAAATATACACTGAATATTAAATCTGCAACTGATTACAATGAATATTTATAGCTTACCAGCTTAATATGTTGACCTTTTAAAGCGTAAAAGTACAATCAATATTGTGATGGTAAAGAAATTCAGTGTTCGTAATTAAGATTCAAACTATGATAGCATAAATATACTTGCATAGGTGTGTATTAGTTTTTTTAAAAGCTGATCGTTCATTATTTGTGCATATGCATGGTCTGAGGAGGTTCTGAATAAAAATTTGCAGTACACACCGTTACTGAATGAGACCCATTGTCCTGTTGTAATACCCAATTTTGCCCAGGTTTAGAGAACAATTGTCGCTATTGATTTATGCTGAGTTTGAAGAATTCGGAGGTAGTCCTCCTTTCTTATTCTGTCCACTTTGCGCAGTGGCCTACTACCATGAGTAGCCCCAGCACATGGTGCTGCCACCATGCTTGACATGCTATTCAATTCTTTGTTTTGAAAGCATTTGGGTTGTACATGTGGAAAACTGGAAATCTTATTGAAGTTTGAAGGTGCCGATGTACTACATTTATTTCCCAGCTTAAGTAACTCTGCAATTGCTCCGACTTGGACTTTTTCACTGTGCTGTTGAGTTTTGGTATGTCCAACAAGTGCTGCTAAACAACAACATTTTTAAGGTTGGAAAAGAGAAAGTACAAGCTGCAGTCAATCATGATCACCAATGAGATGATAAGAGACAATACCAACAATACGATCATTTGTTGTGATAGTTTTTGGCGAAATGTCTCATCTTAAACAATTTACTGTCGTGACAGTCCTAAAAACACAATATACTGAGAGAGAGAGAGAGAGAGAGAGAGAGAGAGAGAGAGAGAGAGAGAGCGCGCAAGAGCAATAGATAACACAAACATTTTTACAAACAGTATAAAAATAAAGGAACAACGGTAATACAAATCTGGGACCGCGAGCAAGAACCGTGATTTAGCGGACGATTACTGTATCTGTATGCCATGATGATAAGTTGCAGGGACTCATTGTTTCCATGACATGTGCATCCTGGGACTCACATTGTCTCAAGTGTAAAATGATCTGAGGATGTTTCGGTAGGACAGTATATTATTTTCCCATAATGCCCCGATTTCTTTTATACTACAAGGGTTAAAAAAAAAACAACGTTTTTTTTCCTCCACCAAGATTACATTTTCAGTTTAGAAGGCTCTTAAATGCAAATTTTGTGAGGTTTCTTGAGAAGAAAATAGATAATTTTTTTCAACACAAATCAAACAGTGCATCTCTTAAGTAGGAATCATTTAAAGCTTATACATGGATGTGTTTTTGATAAACTCACAAAATAATAAATGGTAGCTGCAAATGAATTTTATTGACATCAATGTGTTCATCTTGAAATTGCATTTGACACAAGTGTGGAAAACAAAATGCAACATCTCTCCAACATTGCTCTGTTGATTTGGTCTGTGTTCTTTGACCTTGAGATGATAAATAACTTATTTGTGCCTGAATTGCGACGAAGACGCATACCTGTCCGATGTTTGGCGTTTTAGCAGGATGGGGCGACGGCTTACACGGCCAGCGCATCAATGGCCGTTCTTCGTCCTATTTTTGGTGACCACCTCATTTCCAGGTTTGCTGACACTCTGGCCCCCTTGGTCCCCTGATGTGTCCATTTGTTATTATTTTATGTGGGGACACCTCAAGGCACGTGTGTATGCGCATAGACACCGTAAACGGGACGAGTTGAAAGAAGCTATTCACAAATAAACATCAACACCTTCAGAAATGCATCAATGAAAACGGACACCACAGGATGAATGTTCTTTTCCACACTTGATTGTGTCAAATGCTATTTCGATACGAACACATTGAGAATTTTTTTGGAGCCATCATTTTTGACTTTGTGAGCTTTTCAAAAACATCTGTCCTTTCTGCCCCACCCTGTTTAAGAGGTGAAATAATCCATCCATCCATTTTCTGTACCGCTTCTCCTCACCAGGGTCGCGGGGGTGCTGGAGCCTATCCTAGCTACCTTCGGGCGAGAGGCAGGCTACAACCCTGAACTGGTCGCCAGCCAATCGCAGGGCACATAGAAACAAATAACCAGGTGAAATAATAATATATATATATATATATATATATACAATAATAAAGTTTTAATGAACAAAAATAAATCCTATTACATGCAATTGAATATTTTAAAAAGAAAATTTGTTAGAACATCAATTGTATCATAGTGCTTATCAAGAAAAGAGAAGGAATTAGTACAATTAAAATGTCAGTATTGCCTCAAATTTGATGTGACTAAATCAGTCATATTAAGATGAAGGGGAGAACGCTAGAAATCTCCTGGAAAGAAATGATGAAAAATAATGCAGACAGACAGGGTTATCAATTTAATCAAAATAGAGGGTGGAAAGAGTTTAATTGATCGAGTTGAAATAAATGCAACATTTACCAAACTATTATATAAAGAATTATATAAATCCGAGTATCCTGATAATCCCGAAAAGCAAACAGTTTCTTATTAAATTTAGATTGCCACCCAAAATACTAGAAAAGGCCTTGGCTAAAAGGATAGAAACTATCATTCCATGTCTGATTAATAAAGACCAAAATGGGTTTGTTTTAGGTAGACAAGCATTTCATAATGTAAGTGTATTATTTCTAAAACAAAACGCTGAAGGACGTGCAATTCTGTCATGAGACGTCGATCAAGCCTTTGACAAGATCGAATGGGGATATTTGTTTGAGGTCTTCAAAAGATTTGGATTCGGGGAAAGTCATCTTAGGTGGAATAACCTACTACACACTGAACCAACAGTTGAAATGATAACAATTAATCAAATTTCATTTCAACGAGGCAGATCCACTCGACAGGGTTGCCCGATATCGCATGTTTTATTTTTATTTCGAACTTTTAGCCATGGCAATACGCCAATCATCAGAAATCACAGGTGTCACGATAGGAGGGACTGAACATCACGCTTTTATTCGCTATTTCCGGATGATATTGTTCTGCTCTGTACCTCAACTAAATCATTATATCAACTTCTGATCACATTTGGACAATTCTCTGGTTATAAAATTAATAATTGTAAAAGTGCTCTGTTGCTACGAAATAAAGAAGAGAGAGAGAGTATCCAACAATTCACACAAATTGCGCATTTGCGCCAGATGGGTTTACATACATGTATTTAGGAATTAAAATAACGTCTGACGAAAACATTGTACCAACCAATTATGATCCATTGATGGAAAACATGACAGAAATGTTGAAGAAATGGAATTCTTTGCCAATTTCTATGATTGGGCGAATCCATATTATTAAAATGTCAAGTTTGCCTAAATTTCTTTACTTATTCCAATCAAATCCCTTTCCTTTACCGGTATCCTTCTTTTCTACACGGAGGGAGGGGGGGGGGGGAAATGATTCTCCCTTTTTTTGGAAAAATAAAACAACTGAGATTTACTTCATTTACCATATGATAGGGGAGGATTTAATTTGCCTAATATGAAACTATATTATTGGGCGGCTTAGCTTGGAGCAGCCATGTTATTTTTCTGTATTTTTTTTTTTGTCTTCTACAGGCAAGAGAGACCAAACTCTAAACAATGGATTAAAGAAATGTCCTATACTTTTGCATTACAAAAAATTAACATATAAGAGGTAAAGCTGAATAATTCTATAATATGTGGACACCCTTTATACAATTTATGGATAACTTGACAGCAAATTTGTGAAGTAATATTACAATAAAATATATGGCTTTTTTGACTTCTTTATATAAAACGGTATAGTCCTCAGAATCACTGGCTTATGACAAGTAAGAGATATTTCTATAATTGGGTTAGGGTTATACATTATACAGTTCAGTCATCCACCCTGTATCTTTTTCTTTACGTTTGTCTGAAATTTTTGTGGTAGAGTCCCTCTGTATGTTACCCTGTAGTTCCCCCGTTAGATTTAATTACATTTTCTATATAAAAAAAACAACTATCGAGACACAACTTCGGGAATTCCACTCAGAGATCCCTACCACACGACAACGCATGGCTAACGAAGTAACCAATTCTTGGTCGCTAAGTACCACGTGAAGAGTAACCATTGTAGTTCTCGACACTTGAAGTGTAACCCTAAACTAAAATAGGTAGACCATAACCATGCGGTTGTCGCTGCTCCTGACGGTTTACGCTCACACACAGATTGCTAACATTTTGATGAATGACAGGCTACGTGAAATTGTTCCCTCGCTAGACAGCTTAGCAATGGAGAGAATTCTCCAAAATTTGGGACCCCTCGGCTTCATCAAAATTGTTCATTCTATGGCCCTGACAGGCCCCATTAATCCGGCCCATCTCGGGTTTTGGTCCTTATAAGCGCCGCAGCTCTGCATGTCAATCCTGAGTTCCGAGAGAGAGCCTTCTTTGTCACTCGCCCAATCAGCAACGCCCTCAAAGATGCCACTTTGCATCTTGAGGATGTCATACAGCACCATCTGCCGCCTGGCAGTTACGACAGTCAAATTGTGTTTTCTGAGTTTCTCAAACAACATAAATTCGAATGTGACCCTGAAATATTTTAACAATTTAAATTTGAAGGAACTCAGGCAATTGACATCAGCAACACTAAGACACCAGATCCCCTGTTTGCGCAGTCCTGGTCTGCTACAGACCTTAATTTAGTGGCCCGAACCATCCTCGGTCACTGCATAATTTTCAGCATAGCCTAGCTGCCCTACCAAAAGACCCAGAAGCTGTGGAACTGCTTAGAACAGCACTCCAATACCCACCCAAGGTCTTCCATAGGGCTGAACCCGAACCTGACCCCCTACAGACAGTGGAGGAGGTCCTCCTTGACCTAAATTGCCACCCGGACCGATCCACGCCCTTTTAATCCTAGATTAAGGTTTCATTCTTTAGTCAAGATTAGAACCTCTACTTGGCACGTTCCCTCTCCTTGATTGATGAATTAGGTTCTACACCTAACTATTATGCCCCGTGTGCTAAGTTGAAGCTAGTTTTCACTTCTCCTTTTTCTTCAGAACCTGTTGAGTTCTCCTCTTGTTTTTTTTTTTTTTCGAGGACTCTACACATAGTGTTTATCCTTAGTATTAGCTTCTCCCCGGTCCCGAATTACTGTTCTCGCTGCCATCCCAACATATATATAAATTTTTCTCTCCACACACATCTATACCTACAATGACTTCTATATTCACATACAGGCACACCTTGAGTAAGAAATTGTCATAGACAACTTTTATGGCCGAAAGGGGGAATATTATCCACTAATGTAGTTTGGTAATTTCATTGTCGTGTGTACTTGCCAACCTGTGCCACCTTCCAAGGAGACGTCGCCGAGACCCACCATCGAGCTGGATCAAGCCAACGAAGGTGGGATATGTAGCGAGTATGCCCGACGGAATAATGTGCCAACAGCAACTCCCACAAATGATAAACTCTGCATTCCTCCCTGCTACCCCGCTGAGCCAGACGGTCACAGGAAGCCTGGTTTATGTCACCCGGACCTTAAACTAATTAACAGCTCCCCTACAAATCTGGGTTTCCATTCATCAAATACCCTTTGTTGTGCAGAACTGAGATGCCGAGCAAAAGGTTGGAAGAACCTCTTCCCAAATGTGACAAGGAACTCAAAATAAAGTTCAATGGACCATTTGTTGTTTTCTCTTGGCCAAGCGCTCTGGGACAATTGCTGGAACGCTGGCGGTGGAGAGATACTGCAAGCCGCGAACTGTGCCAAGTTTTCACAGAATTTAAATGTCTGTTTTGATATTTTACAAAATTTGCACGAATGCGCCCAGCGCAGATTATGACACCAATGTCACCAATGGTTGTTTCCCCACAGGTCTGCTGGTTAAATCTGTTTTGTCAACTGAATCACAAATATTAAGTGCTCTTAGCCACCGGATAAGGCTGAAACACTCATTGCATATATTAGGGTGTGTGCATGACAATGCAAAAGCTGGGAACCAATTTCTTTATCTTAGATCCAATAATTAATTTCCTATTCCTCTTCTTCTTCTTCTTCTTTTCCTTTCGGCTTGTCCCGTTAGGGGTCGCCACAGCGCGTCATCCTTTTCCATGAGAGCCTATCTCCTGCATCCTCCTCTCGAACACCAACTGCCATCATGTCTTCCCTCACGACATCCATCAACCTTCTCTTTGGTCTTCCTCTAGCTCTCTTGCCTGGCAGCTCCATCCTCATCATCCTTCTACCAATATACTCACTCTCTCTCCTCTGGACATGTCCAAACCATTGAAGTCTGCTCTCTCTAACTTTGTCTCCAAAACATCGAACCTTGGCTGTCCCTCTGATGAGCTCATTTCTAATTTTATCCAACCTGGTCACTCCGAGAGCAAACCTCAACATCTTCATTTCCGCCACCTCCAGCTCTGCTTCCTGTTTTCTCTTCAGTGCCACTGTCTCTAATCCATACATCATGGCTGGCCTCACCACTGTTTTATAAACTTTGCCCTTCATCCTAGCAGAGACTCTTCTGTCACATAACACACCTGACACCTTCCTCCACCCGTTCCAACCTGCTTGGACCCGTTTCTTCACTTCCTGACCACACTCACCATTGCTCTGGACGGTTGACCCCAAGTATTTAAAGTCCTCTACCCTTGCCATCTCTTCTCCCTGTAGCCTCATTCTTCCCCCACCACCCCTCTCATTCATGCACATATATTCTGTTTTATTTCGGCTAATCTTCATTCCTCTTCTTTCCAGTGCATGCCTCCATCTTTCTAACTGTTCCTCCAGCTGCTCCCTGCTTTCACTGCAGATCACAATGTCATCTGCAAACATCATGGTCCACGGGGATTCCAGTCTAACCTCATCTGTCAGCCTATCCATCACCACTGCAAAAAGGAAGGGGCTCAGGGCTGATCCCTGATGCAGTCCCACGTCCACCTTAAATTCTTCTGTCACACCGACAGCACACCTCACCGCTGTTCTGCTGCCCTCGTACATGTCCTGTATTATTCTAACATACTTCTCTGCCACTCCAGACTTCCGCATGCAGTCCCACAGTTCCTCTCTGGGTACTCTGTCATAGGCTTTCTCTAGATCTACAAAGACACAATGTAGCTCCTTCTGACCTTCTCTGTGCTTTTCCATCAACATCCTCAAGGCAAATAATGCATCTGTGGTACTCTTTCTAGGCATGAAACCATACTGTTGCTCGCAAATACTCACTTCTGTCCTGAGTCTAGCCTCCACTACTCTTTCCCATAACTTCATTGTGTGGCTCATCAACTTTATTCCTCTACAGTTGCCACAGCTCTGCACATCACCTTTGTTCTTAAAAATGGGCACCAGTACACTTTTCCTCCATTCCTCAGGCATCTTCTCACGCACTAGAATTCTACTGAACAAGCTGGTCAAAAACTCCACAGCCACCTCTCCTAGATGCTTCCATACCTCCACAGGAATGTCATCAGGACCAACTGCCTTTCCATTTTTCATTCTCTTTAATGCCTTTCTAACTTCCCCCTTACTAATCATTGCCACTTCCTGGTCCACCACACTTGCCTCTTCTACTCTCCCTTCTCTATCATTTTCCTCATTCATCAACTCCTCGAAGTATTCTTTCCATCTACCTAGCACACTGCTGGCACCAGTCAACATATTTCCATCTCTATCCTTAATCACCCTAACCTGCTGCACATCCTTCCCATCTCTATCCCTCTGTCTGGCCAGCCTGTATAGATCCTTTTCTCCTTCTTTAGTGTCCAACCTGCCATACATGTCATCATATGCCTCTTGTTTTGCCTTTGCCACCTCTACCTTTGCCCTGTGTCGCATCTCAATGTATTCCTTTCGCCTCTTTTCGGTCCTCTCAGTGTCCCACTTCTTCTTAGCTAACCGTTTTCCTTGTATGATTTCCTGTACTGTGAGCTTCCACCACCAAGTCTCCTTCTCTCCTTTCCTGCCAGAAGATACACCAAGTACTCTCCTGCCTGCTTCTCTGATCACCTTGGCTGCAGTGGTCCAGTCTTCTGGAAGCTCTTCCCGTCCACCGAGAGCCTGTATTACCTCTTCCCGAAAAGCTGCACAACACTCGTCCTGTCTCAGCTTCCACCACATGGTTCTCTTCTCTGCCTTTGTCTTCCTAATTTTCCTCCCCACCACCAGAGTCATCTTACACACCACCATCCTATGCTGTCTAGCCACACTCTCCCCTACCACTACCTTACAGTTGGTAACCTCCTTCAGATTACATCGTCTGCACAAGATGTAATCCACCTGTGTGCTTCTACCTCCGCTCTTGTAGGTCACCCTATGTTCGTGCCTCTTCTGGAAAAAAGTGTTCACTACAGCCATTTGCATCCTTGTTGCAAAGTCTACCACCATCTGTCCCTCCAAGTTCCTTTCCTGGATACCGTACTTACCCATCACTTCTTCATCACCCTTATTACCTTCACCAACATGTCCATTACAATCTGCACCAATTACGACTCTCTCTCTGTCTGGGATGCTCAGAACTACATCATCTAGCTCCTTCCAGAATTTCTCTTTCACCTCTAGGTCACATCCTACCTGTGGGGCATAGCCACTAATCACATTACACATAACACCCTCAATTTCAAATTTCAGCCTCATCACTCGATCTGATACTCTTTTCACCTCCAAGACATTCTTAGATTAATTTCCTATTCCACTGGTATTAAAACCACTGGTAAATTCTAGAACACATTTTAAAAGTCAGAGGCGTGGTCTCTCCTCCCACTAGAAACCCTCAAGGTCAACCGTCTTCGCTCCTTGGTACAAAAAGCCAGAGCCTTTGTTATTCTGAGCTCTTTGCTTCTCCTGCCTGCCGAAGACACTGGCGCACCGGCAGGGAGCCCCACCTCTCACCACGAGGTGGCGGAGACGCACTGAACCTTCCTTAGCGCGCGGACCGCAGATCTATCTCTGCCCACGCCCCGAAACTACATTTTTGTATGTGTGGGGCAGCTTACAAATAAAAGATCCGTCAGGAAGGAATTGCGGTGCAAGTTTTCCCTAAGCCCGTGGCGGACCAACGCCACCCCAAGCTTCCTTTTTCCTCAAATCCACCTGTTGGCGCCCTTGCCCATCTAGCGGGAGGAGCGACTTGCCTAAATTCTGTTCTACGCAACGCGAGTACAGCATGCTGTTTCCTAGGTACAAATTCATGCATAATCGGGCTTAACTCACGGTCACAGAAGTTCTCAGCTCTCGCATTGTCACCGCACATTCTCATTCCACCCTCAAATCACGAGTTCAGTCATTCACCTTATATTTTGTTTTTTACGTACGTTTGCTTTTAATCTTTGTAGTCCAGTACCTCTGCATTTTTCCCTGTAGTTTTCCCCCTTAGATTTAATGACATTTTCTATAAAATTCCACCTCCTGTTGTCATTTTGTGTGTTTGAGTGAAATAGTAAAAACTGCTGTAATCGAGAACGATTCATTTTTATGAATGTAGCGAGCCTACTAAGTACTGATATTGATCGTGGTTTTTCGTCACTTTTCCTAAATTTTACGAATATAAAAAGCGACAGTGCCCTTTATGCAACAAATCTAGTTTGGTTGTAACGTTAAAACGTACATCGAACGACACGATAAATAAGAAATTAAATGTGTAAAAACAAAGAAACATTTCTCTCACAAAATAGCTACATTTTAAAATATTATAAATATTCAACAATACTGTGGAGTTTAGGAAACAAACTTTCTGTCTGTGCCACAAAATGCAACAAGTTAAACATTGAGTTAACACCGTAACAGACGTAACAACAATGTGCAAAGTACACGTTACAAACACTGACTACACTACACCACAACACTACACTACAGGGGTTACAGCGGTTTTGCAAAAGGCATGTTATGGAATGCACACAATAGTAGTGGGTTTGAATAAATTACCTTTAGCACACAGTGGTTGTACTGACGTTATTGGACACAACATTGGGGACAAAGATGGACTTTCACTGACTTTGTGCTGCTCGCTGCCCTCATTCCTCTGCCTCCCCTGCGAGCAGATCGAACTAGCCGAGGCTAACGATGCACGGCTAACTGCTATGTTACTCCACAACTTGGGCAGCAGGTGCAGGCGCAGATGTACACGGACTGTGTCTACTTGTTGGCTGGACACTTCGCTGCTCCATAGACACGTGCAGGTCATGAAAAGTGAAAGTAAACTGCCAGACGTAGAGGCAGATTACTTTTAGCCAGCACACGGGCAAACCGGAAAAAGTAGTCCCATGATAAGCAGTTGGAGGAGGGTTGATGAAGAAATGTATCTTCAATCTAGGCTTACGTTTTATTAAATTGACTTTCAAATATTATATATATATATATATATATATATATATATATATATATATATATATATATATATATATATATATATATATTAGGGTTGGTACATTTTTCTATATGATTTTTTTAAATTGTGACGTGATAGTCATGGTATTGAGAAATGGATTAGGTCACATAAATTCCTATATAAAACCCAGGTGTAAAATGCACCACCCACCACTGGTAGTGTATATACAGAATTTGTAATAACACACCGATAAAAACAGGGTAAACAACTTTGTTCTGGGGCTGGAACGGATTGGGATACATTGTTTCGTTTCAGAAACAGAGACTTCAAACGAATTATGTTTGTGAACCAGGGTACAACTGTAGCTGGAAATAAAAGCTTAAATGTGGATTTCACCTAATAGTCATCTTTTGATATTAAACCAAAATGTTTTCTTTTACTTTGGAGAGGAGCATATCGCAGTGCAATCTATATTCCCCAAAACATTTGTAAACAAAATGTACATTTTATGTTTTTAAGTATTTCATAGGCCAAAAGTAAAATACTCCGATTAAAATACATTCCGTATCCAGCTGGCGCCTGCCTGCGTCCCCTGCTCTGGCTGCTGGTGGGGTCAGTGGGACTCCCTGTCACTCCTCAGGCCTGCTTCCTCCTCTTCTCTCCGTTCCTTGCGTCCTGCTGCGGTCACCTCTTCCTCTTCTCCTGGGGGGGGCCGGGTGGTCCCCTGCGGGCTGTGGGGTTTTCGTCCCTGCCTGGTTTGGGGGGGGGGGGGCACCTCCCACACTCAGGGGTGGGTTGTGGGTGCTGGCTGGAGTGTGGGGGGGGGATCCCGGGGTCGGTGCTGCGGGGCTGGGTGGGGCGGCCCTCATCGTCTGTGGTTGTCCTTCCTGATGGGCCCGACCTACAGCAGCCATGCCTCTTAATCACTCACCTAGCACACACTCACACCACTCACTGTATATATTTTTCTCACTAGGCACATCTGGGCACACATACATATCCAGGGTTTCCTGGGGAACTGGTATGGGGTCGGGAGGTTACGGGTGTCGGACCGGGTTTCAGCACGTCAGTGCTGTTTCTCGGTCCGGCCGCCCTGCCCCCCCACCACCCTGCCTGCCCCCCTTGATTTTAATGCATCACACACACTCATCCCCATGTGTCCTTTAATGCACCACCAATGGTGGGGTGGGTGGCATTGGGTCCCTGAGGACTCCTCCGGGTGACCGGTTGTCGGGGCGCCTCGGTGGGGCCGGCGGACCGCCCTGGGTCCCTCGGTGTGGGATGTGTCCCGTCCACCGGGCTGCTCTCGGGTTGACTCCTGGGCCCGATCCCGCCCCTCCATTGATTGGGTGTGGTTCTCAGCCTCCGCGGTGCAGGCAATTACAGGACACTTCTGTCAGTCATTATGCATTCATGTGTGTGTCAATTTACTTGCATGTGTCCGCAGGCACACACCCCTGGGACTTTTTTGCTGGCCACTCACTTATTGCGACAAATAACTCATGAATATGCTAATTGCTTGGGTATCCCCTCACTCACACTCACCTCCTACAGACTTACAATTTACATAGTCACTTCCACCACACTTCAGTTGTACAGCCGGGTTCACGACCCTTGTCCTGCATGCTTCTTCTCCTGTCCTTGTCCTGTCCTTCCCTCACAGGGTGTAGCACTACTGCCCCATACAACACTCATATCTAATGTTTCATTGTTCTAGATATGTAATGATTTACTTTTCTCACCTTGTTTACAATTAGTGCTTTGTCTTTTGTCTTCATGTCTCACTCCCCTCTAGGAACTTTGCTCTATTCGACTGATCGACTCTTGATTCTCAATAAATATCAATTATAATACTAAGAAACCACAGCAGCGGCTTAAAAAAAGTCTACTGTGACACAGTAAAACTGTTCTGGCATAAAATGGAAACAGATCCTCCATTCTGCTTGACCTAACAGCCGAACAGGACAATAAAAAAGACATTTCGTATCGATGAGGGCTCACATCTTGAGGAACAATCGTCACTATACCGTGGCAACCCCAATTCCCACCAGCAGCTTAAGGAAGGCGCTGAATCACAGGGTGCGATAAATCGCACTCTGCTGCAGTGTGTGCATAATTACTGTGATGGGTTACATACTGTACAGAGGACAAACTATATACATGCATATAAAGAAGTGAGTGATTATTGTGCTATCATGATACTAAAAAATGTTAAGATTATCGTAACACCTACAGTAAGTTACCATCAAACAAACCAGGCATTAAGCATTTGGATAACAGGAGTAGAAGTAATTACATACCTGGTAAATAGCAACTGACTGGCATATGTTGTCTACATTTAATAAGTAAAACCCATAATCCAGCAGCGTGTCAGAGTATTTAGGATGCTTGAGCCCAAAGTGTTCTCTGTAAGGAAAAATGAGTCATGTCATTGTGATCATGGCCTTCAACATCAATAATGGAGAGTCCGGTGACAGATTTTACCTTGCTAGAAACACACCATGTTTAATCAGCTGTTCTGCTTTTCTGAATTCTCTCTTCACCACACAGGCCTGCAGTAGATTGATACATTTAACACACTGAAATAGTAGATTCCCCTGCATGTCATAAATACATTTGCTGACCATGAAAAACATACGTAAATGTTAATATAAAGAACATTATAGACCTTGGAAGCCTGGCGAAGGACATCAATGACTACTTTCACTGGCAGCTCTGGAGTAATTTCCTTCATGGCCTCTACACACCATCTGTATGCCTGGGGAAAAGTCAGTGAAGAATGGTAGTATTCAATTAAATGATACAATGTGTTTGTTATTGCACAATTGTTCTCAGAAAGTGTAGGTGAACTATACCTCATCATAATGACTTTTGGCAAAAAGCAAGGCACAAAACTCTCCATACAGTGCTGCCTTGTTGGCCTCATGGCCATGTTTGGCTAATTTTTCCATATGAGACTGCGCAAGCTTGAAGGTCTCTTCTGCCAAGTGGTACTTACAATTGCCATTGCGCACATGAAGAATCCTATTGAGATAAAACATGTTTATTTCAGAACTCAAAACCAAAACAAATTGATTTCCCTCTGTGAAGCCTCTATCAATGCATTGTGCACATTTCAACAACTCTTGCAGGCGGAATAATATTAATAGTACCGGTACTTGTGAGGAATCAAATTTATCAGAGCTCATCCTTTTACACAGTTACCTCAAAGTAAAGTCAGCAGCAAAACAAACAAAGCCCCATAAAAGTTTACCTAAAAAGGGCTGTATGTTTTGTGCACTTTGGGCAGGCTGTGAGCACGCAATGTTACACGAAATGTTACCAATTTGAAGTTGTATTTTTTGGAATGTACAATGAATTAAAAATATGTGACCGGCTCTGGCGCAAAGGTTCTCATGGGTCAAAAAACGCTAATTGAGATATTCATATATTCAAATTTTACATTTAATTCCCTTCTAATTACATAATAATATAATCATATAATACATCCACATACCTCAAAAATTGACAGTTATAGCAATTTTAATGTTGCCACAATGAAATCCTTATTTTGAAAAAATAAGGTTTAAAGTTTTGGTACATACATCTTTTAAATTTCCATCGCAACCACTGCCTTAAGAAAAAGACGCCAGATAATTGACCCCAAACTTTCAGGAACTGTTGAAAGCAAATTCCAATATTATGTAAGGACATCATCACATTTTAACCATTTAACAGCTGAGGAAGTTTGACCTCTCAACAGATGAAATGGGCACAAAATGGTGATTCAGCCTCAACAAAAAATAACTGATAATCACTCATCTTACAATTAATCTCCTGAGGCATCATCAGCCAAAGTTTGGTTGTTTTATTGTTGCTAATTTAGGCTCTGTAGCCTTTTTTGATTAGGTCAAATTACCAC
>NC_084509.1:29670000-29835000 GCF_024500385.1 Phyllopteryx taeniolatus | reverse complement strand
CATTTCCAACTACTTCGACATTTTGCAATTTGTTGCCAGTGTATTCCGGTGTGTTTAATGATTTCATCTATCAATCTACTTTTAGGTCTTTGCCGTGGTCGCTTTGTGTCCAGTGGTATCAAATTGATAGTTTCCGTGGTCCACCTTTTGTTCGCTCTTTGGGCAACGTGGCCAGCCCATTTCCATTTAAGGCTTTTTATTTTTTTTAATGATGTCGGTAACTCGTGTCTGCTGTCTTATCCAACGTTTCCTGTTGCGAATGCTTATTTTCAACATTTGGGGTTCCATGTTCCTTTGGGTTACACATAGTATTTGTATACCTTTGGCATTCGTCGTCCAAGTTTCACTGCCGTAAGTGAGGACTAGTCAAATACATTGATCGAAAACTTTTCTTTTCAAGCAAATGGGAAGATTGTTCTTGAATAAAACACTAAGTCTTCCATAACCCTGTGAGGCAAGCTTTATGCGGCGTTCAACTTCAGTGCTTGTATTTCCATTCACTGTTACAAGTTGGCCTAAATAGATTTAGTTGTCGACGGCGTCGAGGACATAGTCCTCCATTTTGATATCTTTTTGTGGACAGTAACGATTGAACATGACCTTCGTTTTGCTTTTGTTCATTTTCAGACCTGAGCGACGGCTTTCTAACTGTAATTCCTGAATATGACGCTGCAGTTGATCAGCATCGTAGGAGAATAAAATTATGTCCTCTGCAAAACGAAGATGATTCAAATAAGCGACGTTAATTTTTAGTCCTCCTTTTTTCCCAATTGAGCTCTTCAAGGCAAGCTGTAAATCGCTTCGGAGACAGTGTGTCGCCTTGCCTGACCCCTTTTCCGAGACTTATTCGCACTCTTTCATCATAAATTCGTATTGAACCTGAAGAACCGTTGTATATTGATTGTAGAATGCTGATATAGGTCGGCTCTATCCCTTGATTTACTAGAGCCTGCAGTATCGAAGTGGTGGTGACTTGAGTCAAACGCTTTTTCATAGTCGATGAAGGCCACACACAGAGGCATTTCGTACTCGTGTCGTTCGATTCTTTGTTGAACTGTCTGTATGTGGTCCATAGTATTAAAACTGCTACAAAAACCCGTTGTTCTATCGGCTGTGCTTCACTGAGTTTGATTCCAATTCGTTTGTCCAATATCTTTGCAAAGACTATAAATCGTTGACAGCAGGCTTATTGGCTTAAGTCCATTTTATCGCCTTATTTATGTAGCAAAATGAATTCTGCGTCTTTCCATGTCGGCGGTACTTCTTGCAAGTCCAAGCAGCGTTGAAATAGTTTTACAAGGATCTTTTGTTCCCTCCTGCTCTAAGCATTTCAACAGAAATTTCATCCAGACCACAAGCTTTTCCGACCTTAAGTGAATTAATCGCATTTTCAACCTCTTCATTCAGGATACATGGAACTGGGTCTCCTTCTAGCTTTCCAGTAATCATTCAGCGAGGGTCACTGTATAGCTTTGTATTAAATTCTTTAACTCGTTGTAAGATTTCTTGGCGGCTGTGACATATCGTTCCATCTTCCATTTTCAAACCAACAATTATTTTCTTGTGGCGAATTAATACACGTTTTACGTTTTTTATTCCGTGTCCCGCTTCAATGCTGCCCTATGGAGGGCACAAGTCAGTGCAAACTCTAGGCCGGTCCCAAGCCCGGATAAATGCAGAGGGTTGCGTCAGGAAGGGCATCCGGCTTAAAACTTTGCCAAACAAATATGAGCGTTCATCCAAAGAATTCCATACTGGATCGGTCGTGGCCCGGGTTAACAACGTCCGCCACCGGCACCGTCAACCTGCGGGTCGCCGTTGGAAATTCAGCTACTGTGGGTCGAAGTCAAAGAAGAAGAAGAGGTGGAAAGCGGGTTCTTCGGCAGAAAGAGAAGAGGAAAGCACAGAGCCTAGAACTGAATGCAGGGACTTTGAATGTTGGGACTATGACAGGAAAATCTCAGGGGTTGGTTGACATGATTATTAGGAGAAAGGTTGATATATTGTGTGTCCAGGAGACCAGGTGGAAAGGCAGTAAGGCTAGAAGTTTAGGGGCAGGGTTTAAATTATTTTACCATGGTGTAGATGGGAAGAGAAATGGAGTTGGGGTTATTTTAAAAGAAGATTTGGCCAAGAATGTCTTGGAGGTGAAAAGAGTATTAGATCGAGTGATGAGGCTGAAACTTGAAATTGAGGGTATTATGTGTAATGTGATTAGTGGCTATGCCCCACAGGTAGGATGTGACCTAGAGGTGAAAGAGAAATTCTGGAAGGAACTCGACTAAATAGTTCTGAGCATCCCAGACAGAGAGAGAGTCGTAATTGGTGCAGATTGTAATGGACATGTTGGTGAAGGTAATTGGGGTGATGAAGAAGTGATGGGTAAGTACGGCATCCAGGAAAGGAACTTGGAGGGACAGATGGTGGTAGACTTTGCAACAAGGATGCCAATGGCTGTAGTGAACACTTTTTTCCAGGAGAGGCACAAACATAGGGTGACCTGCTTAAGCCAGTACATGTCCAGGCTGAAGTTTGCTCGAGAGCATTTGGATGATCCAGAAAAGGATTGGGAGAATCTCATATGGTCAGATGAAACCAAAATAGAACTTTTTGGTAAAAACTCAACTTGTCGTGTTTGGAGGAGAAAGAATCCTGAGTTGCATCCAAAAAACACCATACCTACTGTGAAGCATGGGGGTGGAAACATCATGCTTTGGGGCTGTTTTTCTGCAAAGGGACCAGGACGACTGATGTGTAAAGGAAAGAATGACTGGGGCCATTTATCGTTAGATTTTGAGTGAAAACCTCCTTCCATCAGCAAGGGCATTGAAGATGAAACGTGGCTAGGTCTTTCATCAGCATGACAATGATCCCAAACACACCGCCCGGGCAACGAAGGAGTGGCTACGTAAGAAGCATTTCAAGGTCCTGGATTGGCCTAGCCAGTCTCCCATCTCAACCCCATAGAAAATCTTTGGAGCGAGTTGAAAGCATGTGTTGCCCAGTGACAGCCCCAAAACATCACTGCTCGAGAGAAGATCTGCATGGAGGAATGGGCCAAAACCACCAGCAGCAACAGTGTGTGAAAACCTTGTGAAGAATTACAGAAAATGTTTCACCTGTCATTGCTAACAAAGGGTATATAACAAAGTACTGAGATTAACTTTTGTGATTGACCAAATACTAATTTTCCACCATAATTTGCTAATAAATTCTTTAAAAGGGTTTAGGGTTAGGTTAGATTTTTTTCCCCTCATTTTGTCTCTCATAGGTGAGGTATACATATGATGACAATTACAGGCCTCTCTCATCTTTTTAAGTGGGAGAATTTGCACAATCGGTGGCTGACTAAATACTTTTTTGCCCCACTGTAACTCGTGATGGGGTACCGTTTCCTCTCTTTGCAAACATTTCTTTCTTTTTTGTAATAAAATCCTACAAAGACAAGATTGCGTGCCAACTTATTCTGTTAGAAAAAGATTTGCCAAAACATGGTGTACTGAGCAACAGACATCAAACAGGTCGGCCAAGGGTATCAACAGCAGCTCATGACAGAAACATTGTGAGAGCTGTGAAGAAACACCCAAAGAGAACAGTTAGTGACATCACTGCCAACCTCCATAGGGCAGGGTGAAGGTATCACGATCCCCTGTTCAAAGAATTCTTTGAGAAAATAAATATACAGGCTTTACCACAAGATGCAAACAACTCATCAGCAAAAAGAATCGGAAGGCCAGATTGGATTTATCAAAGAAGGACAGAGATGAGCCACAAAAGGTTTGGAACAAAGTTTGATGGAGTGATGAGACCAAGATTAACCTCTTCCAAAGTATGGAGAAAGCAAGGCTCAAAACACATGCTCGTCTGTGAAGCATGGTGGAGGTAATGTCATGGCTTGGGCTTGCATGGCTGCTTCTGGAACGGGCTCGCTAGTCTTTATTGATGATGTAACTCATGATGATAGCAGCAGAATGAATTCTGAAGTCTGCAAAACCATTTTGTCAGGCAATTTACAGAAAAATGCATCCAAACTAATCAGGAGAAGCTTCCACATACAACAAGACAATGACCCAAAACACACTGCCAACAAAACAAAGAAATTCATCAGTGAGAAAAAGTCGAAGGTCTTACTCTGGCCAAGTCAATCACAGGACCTTAACCTAATAGAGCATGCATTTGACCTCCTGAAGAGGAGACTGAAGGGAGAAACCTCCAGAAACAAAGAAGAACTGAAAGAGGCCACAGTAAAGGCCTGGAAAAGCATTTCAAATGAAGAATGCAACAGTCTGGTGAAGTCAACGGGTCGCAGGCTTGATGCAGTTATTGCAAGTAAGGGTTATGCCACCAAATATTTAATGTTATTCACTTTAATTAAACTTAATATCATCTGTTCCGCCAGCACGGTGGACAACTGGTTACCACATCTGCCTACCACATCTGCCTCACAGTTCTGGGGACCGGGATTCAAATCCCGACCCCGCCTGTGTGGAGTTTGCATGTTCTCCCCGTGCCTGGGTGGGTTTTCTTCGGGCACTCCGGTTTCCTCCCACATCCCAAAAACATGCGTGGAAAGTTGATTGAAGACTCTAAATTGCCCGTAGGCGTAAATGTGAGTGTGAATGGTTGTTTGTTTCTATGTGCCCTGCGATTGGCTGGCGACCGGTTCAGGGTATACCCCGCCTCTCGCCCGATAGGGATAGGCTCCAGCAGCCCGCGACTCTAGTGAGGTTAAACGGTAAAAAAACTGGATGGATGTCTCTTCCAATACTTTTGCTCATGAAATACAAGCTGGAATTCTGAACTTTTGCCTCATATTGGTCTTTTGATCTGAAACCCTAAAGTCTTTAGGATGAAACAAATCAGAATCAAAGGAATTTAACTTGTCGTTCCAATACCAGCAATGATATTTGTTTGTTTGCATCATATAGTTTATGACTTTTGAGATCTTGAGGTCTTTATCTTATTTTTAGGGGTGTAACAATTCATTTTAACAACGATTCGATTTGCATCACGATTCGTGGTTGCCGATTTGATTCAAGTACAATATTGTTTCATCTAGAACGACTGAATCCGAAACTATTCAGTGGCTTGAAATCGATTCGGTACCTTTTTGCCAAAAATTCAACGAGTGTGACTGTTAAATAAATGCCTGGATATTGGACAGTGCAAGTGAAATTTCCTAAATTACATTGGTTTCTTATAAATATATCAGGTTAAATACAAACTATTAACAACCATTAATAGCAAATGCATTTACACTTTAGTTGAATGAAGGGCAAGTAACATCTTTTCGGGTTGGATTAACACGAGGTTTACTTGCTAATTCTGATTTTGTTTTTCAACATAGAAATAATACAAATGTTACCAATAAACACTTACTGTAATTGAACACAATCTACAATGGGTACGGAAAGTATTCAGACCACCTTAAATTTTTCAAGGTTATATTGCAGCCATTTTCAAAAATCATTTAAGTTCACTTTATTCCTCATTAACGTACACACAGCACTCCATATTGCCAGAAAAAAAATGGAATTGTTGAAATTTTTGCAGATTTATTAAAAAAGAAACATTTAAATATCACACAGCCATAAGTATTCAGACCCTTTGCTGTGACACTCATATTTAACTCGGGTGCTGTCCATTTCTTCTGATCATCCTTGAGATGGTTCTCCACCTTCATTGGAGTCCAGCTGTGTTTGATTATACTGATTGGACTTGATTAAGAAGGTCACATATCTGTTTATATAAGACCTTACAGCTCACAGTGCATGTCAGAATCAGAATCATCTTTATTTGCCAAGTATGTCCAAAACACACAAGGAATTTGTCTCCGGTAGTTGGAGCCGCTCGAGTACGACAACAGACAAGAGTTCGCCTCTTCCATCCTTGCGGGTGTCTACATTACTCCCCAGGCTGACATGAACGCCGCACTGCTAACGCTCACTGAACAACTAAACGAAATTGAGAGGAAAAAAAAAAAAAAAAAAAAAGCACCCAGATTTACCCCTCATTATTCTTGGGGACTTTAACAAAGCTAAACTAAACCACGAACACCCTTAATACACACACAGCACATTGACTGTGCTGCCAGGCAAAACAACATTCTAGACCACTGCTATACCACGCTATCACCCGCGCAGCTCTGGGCTCGTCTGATCACTGCTTAATTGACTTAATACAAACATAAAAGGTACAAACTTATATGTGTGAAGCCTCTGGTGAAAACGGTGAAGAAGTGGACCAATGAAGCAAAGATAGAACTTGAAGGCTGTTTAGACTGCACAGACTGGAATGTCTTTGAAACTTCAACTGGCAGCCTGGATGAATATTGTATATATTATACATATTATGAATACAGTGTCACATCCTATATCAGTTTGTGTGAAGATGTACAGCGGCTGAAATACGTATTTAACACGTCACCATTTTTCTCACTAAATATACTTCCAAAGGTGCTATTGACATGAACATTTCACCAGATGTTGGGAACAACCCAAGTAATCCATACTGTAGCGTAAATTAGTTGAATGAAAATGTAATTAATTTTGAGGATAAAATAAGATGGAAGCGACGCCTGCGTTACTTCCGGTTTTGCGTAATTTTAAATTAGTGTTATAAATCAAGTTATTTTATCTCGTAAAAGGGGCACCACGTCACTTTATACGTGGATAAAATTTAGGGAAAGTGACGATAAACCTTTTGATCAGTCTCGTTATCTGATGGTTGCTACAATTTCTGAAATCTTGCCAAGAGTTCTTGACGGCCAGAGGTTTCTTTCCTCGAACCCAAACACAATGCAGGTAGTGAATTTTATGGAAAATTTAATAATCTAACATGGGGAATCTACAGGGAAGCAATACAGAAAAACACAAAACAAACAAAGTACAGACGAACATTGGCAAAGGAAACTGACTTGTGATGTGAGATTGGTAGTGAGCATGGGGTGTCAAAGCGTATAGCTGGAATTCCTGTTCTCGCTAGTTTAAAACCCAAATATGTACTACTCTGTACTTTTAGTAGACCGCAAATTTGACTTGCGTGTGTTGACCAATTCAGGCAGGCGGGTCGACCTTCCGGGGGTTGGCAAGAGCGCTCACGAGGGATGGTTTGCAGGAAAAGGAAGCAAAGAGAAAAAGACACACTTCAAGTGCAGGTGGTCCGTCGCGCTGGCAGTGGCAATGCTTGCCACGCAGTCAGGGGAAACTCGCACCGAAATTCCTTCCCAACGGAGCCTCGTCCGTAAACTGCTCCAAACCCAAAAGGGTGGCTTTGGGGATCTGGTAGGTGCTCCCTGCGGTCCACGCTTGGTAGCATGGCAAGGAAGTTCACTGTCTCCCAGCCTCCGCCACCTCGTGGTGAGGTTGGGGTTCCCCGGGCTGGGTCAGGCTTTCGGCAGGTGGAACAACGCGCACACCGCGCCGCTAGAATTGCATTTCATCTTAGTATAATTTGTGGTTTAAAACCAGTGGAATAAAATATTAATTATTGGATTTAAGATAACGAGACCATTGTTCCGCTTTGCATTGTCCCACGCCCATCCTCTCTAATCCCCGTAACGAATGTTTCAATTGTTTGTGTATGTTGAGAACACGAATATTTGCAAAGTGCCATTTGTGTGGTGTGAAACATTTCATCTGGTTTAGTTGACAACAGATTCGACATCAGACATTCAAGTTTGCAGAAATACAGTCACTCGGGGCGTTCATGTAAAGTTCTTAAAAAATTAGATTCCAGTCAAGTCCAGTGAAGACTGTGGTTAGTGAACCCGCGTTTGCAGCGCCCCCCCGGCACCTTGTCCCGGGTTATGCCTCTTCAGGCCGGCTGGTGGTGGAAGTTAATTAATTTAGCATTCTGGTGTGAAAACAGATGTCTTTTGTCTCAGCTTTGATGCTCCTGGTGCTGGTAATTCACTTCATGTCGGCGTGCAAAACCAGTTTCTGTGTCTCACTTTGATACTCCTGGCTTGTAATTCACTTAGCGTCTGTATGCAAAGTTGAATCTCGCCACTCCGTGGTCATCTAACTCGGCGGGGAGAGCGGCGGTAGCCTGAGACTGGGGCGCTGGATGTCATCTTTTAATGGAGTGTCCGTTACATATCCCCCCTTCGTCGGCTTGATCCGGCTTGATGGCGGATCTAGGCGATGTCTCATTGGAAGATGGCACAGGTTGGCAGGAACACACACAACAATGCAGTTACCAAAGTACATTAGTGCATATCCCCCACCACCTCACCTTATGGCTATAACAGTTGTTCATGGCAACTTCTTACTTAAGGTCAGCCTATATGTGGATATAGGTGTCGGTGTCAGGATTGACATGTGTGAAGGTGTGTCTATTGGGATGGCAGTGAGACCAGTAATTCGGGGCAGGGGCGAAGCTAAAACTAAAAAAAAGGGTAAATAACTAGGTGTAGAGTTCTCAGTAAAAGTCAAACAAAACAAAAACAAAATGAGAAAACAAGGCTCTACGGAGGAGAAAGGAAGAGGAAAAAAAGGGCACTTGGCACGTAGGGGCCACAGCGGTCGGCTGTAGAACCCGACACATCAATCAAGGAGAGGGAAGGTGCCACGTAGAGGTTCTAATATTGGGGATCGCTGAATCCTAGTCTAGATTCAAAAGGGGGTAGAGAGGTCGGGGAGTTGGGGGCAATTTAGGCCAAGGAGGACCTCCTCCCCTATCTGTATGGGATTAGGTTCGGGTTCAGTTGTTCTTTTATTACGGAAAATTTTGGGTCGCGCACCTGAGCACTGGTTCAGAAGACCCTGCAAGTTCTGAGTCTTTCGATAGAGCAGGTAGGCGATGCTGAAAGTCATGCAGTAACCGAGACTGACCAAGGCAATTAAGATGTTATGTGCTGCAGACCAGGAGTACATGAGCGGGAGCTCGGGTGTTCTACCCTCATTGCTAATGGCGCGTAGGGTCTTTTCAACGTGGGTGATGTCAATCGCCTGAGTCCTTCAAACTGAATCTGTTTAAGCGTCTCAGGATTAACCTCCAATTTGTACTGTCCGAAAAAGTTTGAAATTTCGATTTCGCTCTTGTAATTGTCGGCTGGCAGCTGGGAGAGGGCGACGTCCTCAATATGCAAAATGTCATCTTTGGGGACGTCGAGCCACATGGTTTAATTTGGCAGGGCGAGTCTCGTTGTGGTGTCCTTGTGGTCATAATTCAGGATTGCGCTTAGGGCTGGCGTGTTGACTAGCCATTTGGACCCAACAATTTCCACGTGAGTAGTAGGAAACTGGTAGCAAGGTGTAGATTCTACTCTTCATCGCGACCCATCCTTCATGGGCTTCAGGCCACAAATCCCATCCGCTACATCTCAGATGAACGGCTTACTGGGACACAGGTAATGGATGTCTTTTGTGAGGATGCACGTGCAAATTTGGATTCCTATCATGATAGGCGACTACCGCGGGAGTACTGATTTGAAGTGTCGTGCTGCGAGATGCTAACATTAATTACGTCTTTTAGTCGATAGAGGTTGTGGGAGTTGATAACGGGAAGAGTAACAAGGAAGGCTATTTTTCAGAACTCAGGGTTGACAGACAAGACAGTGGAACTCCCGAGAGAAAAAGCCAAGTGGGCTTGGACAGGGCTAAGGGGGCTTGCTAGAGCTTTAGAAAGGATGCTTCATGCGGTGGTTGGACAAGATGGGAGAGAAACGTGTCAAGTTCTCTAAGTCGGTTCAGCGGGGGTGTGGTGGCTACAGGGGACTCGGCGGTGTCGTCAATGGGGGTGTCATCACTTGAAGGAGTGCGGCATGACAGGTCGCCGTCCTCCGAGTGGTCCAACACCAGGCAATGGTCTGAGGACAGTTCCCGAGATGGTGGTGGTAATGCTTGTTCCACCTGCGCCCACAGCTGAAGATTTTTGTAATCAATTAGAGGCTCGAAGCGGCAGAGCAGGTCTTGGCTGTTGAGCAGGGGGACGGTTTCAATTGGAGACACGTAGACTGGATGGATTTATGTCATGGGGCCAATTGTCCAGTGGAGCATAGTTAAGGTGTTTAGCTCGGTGTTACTCACTGAAAATGTGCAGATAGTTAGTGCGCAGCGTTGCAGTTGAAGGTCGCGGCCACTGGCTTGTAGTAATGTCAGATGTTGATTGAACACGGCGTGGGACATAACAGTGATGTCTGCCACGAGGTCAATCAGAGCTCCACGGACAAGCTGCTGCTCAAGTGTAATGTTAAATAGAACTTTAGAGAAGTACCTTTAGCGGATAGTTCACCCAAAAGCTGTCAGAATGGCAGAACGTTATTAAGGAGCGTGATGTCACGCAAGTCAGGGGCCAACCCTGGGTCTAGTCGGACGATTAGGACGGGACGAGAGGGGTTTAGGGATTGGTCATCACAAAGTGGTCCGCTAAGGTTATGGCGAGGTGAGGTCGTCGTAGAGTCAGCTGGGGTCACAGAGCCACTTGGCAGGTCATTGGGGGAACAACGGAGGTTAACTTGTTGACCTATCGTGTCCTCTGTGGCCCTGTTCGACTCAGCCCGGCCTAGTCATAATCATGAGTCCCGCTTTTTGTCTTTGGACAGGCGGAGCACCTCAAGTAATTCTTCTGCCACGGCACTAAATTCCCTTTGGGAGCAGTTAGTTCGGGAGCCCGTTTCCCGGTTGTCACTAGTCGTTTCAGGGTCTCGGTTAGACGAGTCGGATTTAGGCTGGTCGTTGCGTGCACCCTGTTTCGACATGTAATTTTGACATGAATTAGAGTTCCGGTCATTCCATGATTTTGATTTATCATTGGATTGGAGTTGTTGGTTACGAGGACCATTGTTGTTCGCGGGCCGAGATTGGTTGTATGGGTTAAACGACTTCTTTTGATTGTCCGGTTTAACATCACCAGAATGTTGTGTGTCAGTCACACGCGTGTTGCACGTAGCGCCCTCCATCTGCGGTTGTTCGTTTGTCAAGAAGACGCCTGGGTCTTGTGTTTTAGAGGGAGGGTGTTTTTGTTTAGCGAAACCTTTGGCGACCAGTTCACGCAGTGTGCGCGGGCACGCTGCTACGCCCAGCTGGTGGCTAGTGTTAGGGTGGAGGTTTTCGACAAACAGTGTTTTGAAATTTTTGTCCTCTTCCATATTCGGCTCATTTAAACTTCCAAAGTACGGTTTATGCAACTGGCAGTAATAAGCTTGGGGGGTCTCAAGTCTCCCCTGCAGATAAGTCGGTTGCGACCTCTGAGTCATCAAATTCTTGAGACAATGCTTGGCAGAGTGCCGGGTAATCGGCCGACACACGAGCCGGTTGTCGTTCAATTAAGCTAATTATTTCTTGGCTTTATAGTCTGTCGTCCATAGTAGCAGAAGGGAATCGTTTAAGTTGAAATTTGAGGTCTCTAAGGTATGCGGCTGTGTCGTGTGACCCGTTTGGCTTAGGTTCGAACCTCGGAATGTTGCGCACAACTTTGTCTCAGTCTTTTAGAGTCATACCTGGAGCAGCGCTGGGCGGAGGGAGAGTCGGGGGTGAGTCAAAAAGATGAGCTGCGGCTGGTCGGGCCGCCACCCGTGAGGACGCCGCACGGCACCCCCTGAAGGTGGGTTCCGGCCCTAAGGTTGGAGATGTTTCGTACGGCTCTGTGAAAGTTCTGGTGAGGGAGGGGCCCAGGCTGTCTGTAGCAGGGGCTGGAGCAGTGGGATGAGTTAGAGAGTCAGCGGAGAGCTGTCGAGCTAATTTTAGCTCACGCCTGACATGGGCTAACTCATCTTCTTGGTCCCGGAGCTGTTGGTGGAGGCGGGACAGCTGCGTCTCCCGGACTGTCATCTGTGTCTTGAGCTCTTTGGAACGTTTTGCTTTGAGCGTTTCGGTGCGTTCAATGAGCCGCTGGATGTCACCGGACGCTTTACGCAGAAGAAGAGTTGCTCGCTGATGTTCGACCCATAAGTCAAGCACTTGGTCATTAGACGGTCGGTCGGCTAATTCTACCAATTTAGCTTTTAAGTGGGCAATTTCGGCATAAGCATCTTGTAGCTGGTTTTGTTGACCTCCGGAAGTTAGTTCGCTCGAGGTAGGGGCTTGGGTTGGTTTATCGTCATCAATAGTTTAATTCGCCGCTGTCGTTAGACGGCAACTGTGCAGCCTCAGCTGCAGCAGTGAGGGCGGCTATCCGAGCCTCAGCATCATCGCATTGCATTTCAGCGTCAAGGAGGAAGGCTTCCACCAAGTTTAAGCGTGCGGTGGTGTCTTTCAATTGTGCAGTTAACTGGACTTGTTTATGCTGTTCAGCCTCCAGTCGCGTTCCACCAGAGCGTCCTCGCGGTCGCTCCATTTGAGTTGGGACACCAAGTTCAGCACCAGGCAACCAAGCGTTCAAGCGAGACCTTTATCTTTTAAGGTTTTGTTCTCGGCGTCACTCATAAGTTGTGCGATGTTATCATTGAGGGCTTCAAGGCCAGCATTTTTTACAGACTCTGCATGACCCGGGAAAAGGTCCCTAGTTAAATTGCTGACGAGCTATTCCAGTGTGTCAAGATTGTCATATTGACTGGGACTTTCTGAAGGTTCTGCCATGATCGCGTTGCGTGTGCAGTAGTTGTACGAGGTACGCAGCTAAATTGTTTGTAATGTGGGCTCGTTTGAGTAGCGCGTCGAGTTTGGAATAGAGGCACAATATAGGCGATGTAATTCCTCATGAAACAAATAAATGGCGTTCGCAAATTATGGTGTGAGGGTTTATCACGTGATTTTTAAAGGTGTTTGAGAATGTACGTAGAAGCAGTGATCGAGTAGCACAAAAGTGTTGACGGCGTCAAGCTATGCGCACAAAAAGGTATCAAATGAGCAAATTAAATAGCCACGTGAGAGTTGGCAATTTAATTGGTGATTTAAAATAGTTGAAGGCCACTCGGTGGAGTGAAGCGAATCACCTTGTCGACTAAATTGTAAACTAACTTAACCAATTTATTTAGTTTTGATAAATAAATTAAATTTAGTTATAATTTAGTTAAGCAACTTGATTCGACTCTGCGTGGTGGCTATCAATGCAAGTCCATTTAATTTGTAAAGCAATTTAGGACTTCGGCTGATTCAGTTTTATTTAACTTTGGTAAAAGTCATATGTACTTATAATTAGGCTTGTGAATTAATTCATTGCTTGTATGGCTAGTAATGGTGTGGGCTTTCGGCAGAGGGAAAGGCCATCCAAGATAAAAAAAAGATCCAAAAAAAATTCCCCTACCGCCCCCCCCCCCCAAAAAAAAAAAAAAATTCAAAAAGGGTTAGTGTTGGTGAGACTCATTATTGTCTCACGTTGTAAATCTCAAAATTGGTAAAAAATACCAGGCATAAAGCTTTAGAACCCAACCACGGCGTCGGCGTATAATAAAAAAAAGAAAAGAAAACTAGCGAAAATTGAGGGTTTTAAATTGATAGCGATCGTGAATTGAGGCGGCCAGTTAGCCAAGATCTCGGGTGTGTTCAGTTGCTGGGCGACCGGTGACGCCAGGTCGCGCTGTGCCCGCAGCAGAGCAGCGCACACAGGCATCTTACCACCAGACAAAGCACATGGCGGTGCTATTATGAAAGCCCATGTTTATTGTTTCAAAAGCAACGACCTAAGATGAACGCGATGCCTTAGCATGCATTCGGTAATAGCTTACTAGTGGCTGAGCAGCGACTAGTTAGCAAACAGCTTCCAATCACACAGCCGGACGTTGCGTGATGGAATGAACCTCCACGAGGGGGCCCATCGAGGACAACCCGGAGCTTATGCCACGGGTCACGGCCACGAAGGAGGAAACAAAGGTGGCAATGTCACGATGATGTCACGTCTACCCCAAAGAAGAGGAATATTGTAATATTTGCAACGTGGCATTTGTGTGTTGTGGAGTGAAAAATTTCATCTGTTTCAGTTGACAGATTTAATATCAGACATTCAAGTTTGCAGAAATACAGTCACTCGTGGCGTTCATGTAAAGTTCTTAAAATATTAGATCCCAGTCAAGTCCAGTGAAGACTGTGGTTAGTGAACCTGCATTTGCAATGGCTCCCCGGCAGCTCTAGCCCTTGTCCAGTGGCAAGTGGCGCGGTACACAGCAGGAAGGAGACGTCTTTGTTGGTGAGACTCTCCAGGCCGGCTGGTGGTGGAGGTTCATTAATTTAGCATTCTGGTGCAAAAACAGATGTCTTTTGTCTCAGCTTTGATGCTCCTGGTGCTGGTAATTCACTTAGCGTCGGCGTGCAAAACCAAATGTCTGTGTCTCACTTTGATGCTCCTGGCTTGTAATTCACTTGGCATCTGTACGTGAAGTTGAATCTCGCCACTCCGTGGTCGTCCACCTCGGCGGGGAGAGCGGCAGTAGCCCGAGACTGAGGTGCCGGGTGTCATCTTTTAATGGCGTGTCCGTTACAATACATACAAAGAAAGTAGAACAAATAAGCTCAGAAATAAAGTTGTGTGTAAACGTGTGAAATGACAAAGTATTGAACACATGAGGACGGGGAGGTGCAAAAAGGCATGGAAAGCTAAGACAAAACCTAAAATCTATTAATAATCAAACAGCAATCCAGCCCTTTGTAAGTGCACCTGTGGAGAGCTTCAAAAAGACCTGGAATTTACAGGTACTGTTGTCACAAGGAAAAGTGAGTAATGTACTCCGTTTCCATGACCCGTATGCACACTCACCATGCAAGACCCCATTGCTGGAAAAAAAGCACATCAAAGCTCATTTAAAGTTTGCTGAACAACATTTGGACAAGCCAGTTAAATACTGGGAGAATATAGTCTGGTCTGATAAGAGCAAAATGTAACTCTTCGGATGCCATAATGCACACCACGTTTGGAGGAGAAATGGCACTGCACATCACCCTAAAAACACCATACCAACAGTGAAGTTCGGGGGGTGGGAACATGATGGTGTGGGGCTGCTTTTCATCAAACGGTATTGGTAGGCTTCACATTATTGAAGGAAGCATGAATGGGCAAATGTACCAAGACATTCTTGAAAAAAATCTGCTGCCATCTACGAGGACGATGAAAATGAAACGAGGGTGGACATTTCAGCAAGATATTGTTCCAAAACAGACTGTCGAGGAAACTATCAATTGGTTTTCAAAGAACAAAAATTAAGCTGCTAGAATGGTCCAGGCAATCACCTGACTTGAATCCAATTGAAAAGCTATGGAAAGCACTGAAACCCAAGGTCCATAAAAGAAGCCCACGGAACCTTCAAGATTTGAAGACTGCTTGTGTGGAGGAATGGGCCAAAATCACACCAGAGCAATGCATGGGACTAGTTCATCCATACAGGAGGCATCTTGAAGCTGTCATTGCAAACAAAGGCTTTTGTACAAAGTATTAAATAAATACCAGTTGGCATGTTCAATCCTTCTTCCCTGTGTCATTTCCCATTATTACACACAACTTAATTTCTGATCGTATTTGTCCTACTTTACTTGGGTTATTACTTGGGTTGTTCCCAACATCTGGTGCAAATTTGCATGTCAATAGCACCTTTGAAAATATATTTAATGAGAAAAATGGTGACGTGTTAAATACTCATTTCAGCCACTGTATGTGTACCAACAAAGACATCTCGCATGTTCAATAACAAAAAGCCGTAGTTCACTGCCAAGCTTAAGCAGGTTCACCAGACTAAGGAGGACGGCTATCGAAGGAGGAGAGGAGCCAGATGAGGTGGCTCGGGCATCTGTTTAGGCACGTCCCACCGGGTGGAGAACCCGGGGACGCCCCAGGACACGCTGGAGAGACTAAGTTTCTCGGCCTGCCTGGGAACGCCTCGGAAGAGCTGGAGGAAGTGGCTGAGGAGAAGGAAGTCTGGGCTTCCCTGCCGAACCTACTGCCCCCGCGACCCGACCTCGGATAAGCAGAAGACAATGGATGGATGGAACACGGCGAGTCACTGTCCTGGGTGATAAGGTGATCTCAAATTTGTTCTTGCGCTCAGGACACAAGATACTTGCTGTCTCTACCATGCATTGTTTCAGAAACTCTCCTTGGGAAAGAGGCTTGCTGGTCTTTGCTAGTTTGAATGCCAGCAAAAAAACTAGCCTTGGTGACTGAATCTTGGATGGCAGTTTGTCAGATAAAGGTGTTTTGCTGAGCCTGAAAGCTTGATTTTAACCGCTGAGCCGTAGCTATCAGTTCCTGCGTTGATTGCTGTTAGCCAATGATTCTCAACCAGTGTGCCGGGGCACATTAGTGTGCTGTGAGCGCTCTTCGTGGGAAATTATAACATTTTCTGTAATTGCTCCAAAAATTTTTTTACAAGAAATGTATCTGTTCATCTATTTATGCCAGTGAGGCATAGTGACAGACAGAAAGCAAATAAATGCTATTCTATTAGATGGCAGGAAGTACATACAGTCATTAACGTATCCACTTTTTGTGACATTTTTATTTGTTGGTGTGCCATAAGATTTCTCACTTGTAAAATATGTGCCTTGGCTCCATAAAGGTTGGAAATCACTGCTGTTAGCATAATCAGCATGCTTGGTAGAAAAGTGACAGCTGATGTTTTATTCCTCTGAAACCGCAATGGTTTCGTAACAAATTAGACATACAGCCTTTGACCGGACTTCAGTGAAAAAGTATTTAGTAGTCCATTCAATATTATACACTCGGCACTCACTGTCGACTAGAAATTATTATTATTATTATTACAATTACGCACTGTATGTTTCACCTCGGTCTATAAGAATTGGGTGGCATATGTAGAAGCCCAAGACCTACAAAAATGTCTCCTGGAGCTGTACCCTAAACCCAACAGAAAGTCCGCCATTTTTAATAAAATGTTCTATTCTGACCTATTTTTTGTCTTTTACAGCCGTCATATATTGACGAACTCCTCCTAGAGATTGTATCTGATCGACTTCAAACGAAAAGCTTTTCATTCCGTGCAACGCTGTTGCCATGGCAACATGCTGTTGGCCACGCTGTTTGCCAAGAAAACTGCTGTTTTGAGGGTCTAAACATCATGAAACTTTGCATTCACATCAAGCCTGATGAATTTTTTTTTTTTAAGTTTATTGTGTCATTTCTAAACAATGGTGTGTCCCCTACAAATTTGCAACAAAGCAGCCCCACCTGAACGTTTCACCTAGGTCTCCCAAAATTGGGAGGCATAAGTAGCAGCCCAAGACCTAAAAACAAGTCTCTTGTTGCCATACCCTAAACCCAACAGTAAGTCTACCATGTTTTTTTTCCCTTTCAAATTGTCACTTTTATCCCACCCCCCCACTCCTCCCCCCTTTAACAGCCGTCATATGTTTACAAACTCCTACTAGGGAGTTTATCCCATTGACATCAAACGTTGGGTGTCTCATCGAAACATATTGAAGATGAAAATGTATTCAAATCTTTTCATATTGTCAAACGCAGTTGCCATGATGACATGCTGTTCGCTGTGCTCTGCTCAGAAAATGGATGGATGGATGGATTCTTATTAGGGCCCAAGCAGTGACCTGCGAGGTCCCCATTGTATTTGTAGAAATTCTTCTTCGTGATTATTATTTTAGTCATGACAAACAAAGGGATTTTTGAGGCACTAAACGTGCACGAAAACTAATAAAAAAATAAAAATAATAAATAAATCGGTCCTGGTGAAATATTTGATCATTTCACGTTTTCGGGCGCCATTTCCCAAAAATGGCTCGACAGCGCCACCTAGAACGATGCCGAAAGTACATCAAAGGACAACTCGGTGATCCGTATGAATTACGGCTGCGCATATAGAGGGGACCCAGACGCACAAAAAAGTCAGTCCGGCCGATATCGTAACTCCAACAGGAAGTGACCCATGACCTTTAGAAGGGTTTATACTTTTGCGAACTCCTCCTACAGCTTTCATCCGATTCGCTTCAAACTTGGAGTGTATCATCTCAAGACATGTGACATTAAACGTTATCAAAAGCCTTTTAATCCAACGAACTATATGATGGGGGCAGGCCTTCAAACTTTTCATTCTACATTTCGCCACAAAACCTAAAATGCCTAAACTTCATCAGTCTAATTTGTTCTACGGTTCACCTTGAGCTACAAAAATCGGCTCACACCTGTATTGACCCAAATGTACAAAAACTTCTGAGACACCTAAGATACCCTAAACCCAACAGGACGTGACCTGTGACTTCGTAATCATAAGGTTCGCCCTTTTTCGCAAAGTTGCTAATGCAGTTTATCAAAGAGCTACTCGTGGTACGTCACACCTACACCTACCAAACTTGGCAGGTACGTGTATTACCCGACTTCTACAAAACAGAAAATTACAACCGATACCCTAAACTCAACAGACACTGACCTACGACCTTTTAAAGCGTTGAGGTTATGGATGTCCTTCGATGTTGAGTTGCCTGGTGATTGCTTGTTGTGATGTCAGCAAAGATAACGTGCTAGATCAGATATTGCTGAACAATATCACTTAGTCTAAAACATCCATCCATCCATTTTCAACAGCGCTTATCCCGGTTAGGGTCGCGGGACGCTGGAGCCTATCCCAGCTGACTTCGGGCGAAAGGCGGACTACACCCTGAACTGGTCGCCAGTCAGTCGCAGGGCACATATAGACACGGACAACCATTCGCACTGTCACTGTGTGGGAACTGAACCCACGCTGCCTGCACCAAAGTCAGGCGAGTGTACCACTACACCATCAGTGACTTCTAGTCTAAAACATAATAGATCAAATATTTGTAAAATAACAAACTAAGGCAAATTCAGCTACAAGAAATATGTGTCTCCACCTGTTCAGCAGCACAAGACAAGGCTCATCAGGCACATTACAAAAACAGGAACAAGGGTGCAGTGGATATAAAAAGTATACACACCCCTGTTCAAATGCCAGGTTTTTGTGAATTTTGACCAATATAAATCATTTTAAAACTTTCTCCACCATTAATGTGACCTAGAATTTGCAAGTTTTGAAAAGGCTTTGCACTTGTGGTGTCAACCGATGGCTTGTGGGCAATCCCCCATTATTGTGTGACCTGCATTATCTCAGTGTAACCTTTGAGAAGCCTTTGTTTGCGCTTTTCCAACAGCAGTGGTGTCCTACCTATGGCCCGGGGGCCATTTAGGGGCCTTCCCCCATTATTGTATGGCCCGCATTTTCTCAATATAACTTGTTACACGGCTTTGCGCTTCTGACAGCAGTGGTGTTCAACCTATGGTCCAGGGATCATTTGCAGCCAGTCCTCCGATTTTGTGCGGCCGGACATTTTTGCAACATTTGCATGGGTCATACTTTTGCACTTGTCCTACAGCGTGGTGTCCAACCTACCACCCGGGGGCAATTTGCGGCCCTTCATCGTGCCAATACCCCAACCTGCCAGGATCTCAAACTGCCATAACCCCAACGTGGCCGGGGTGCGAGGGCCCGATTATAGCTGCTCGCAGCTCAAGTTATTATTATTATTATTGTTATTATTATGTCAAAATTATCGCATTTATGAGGGCCTTAACTTCCCCAAAAACAAACTAAACTTTGCACGCATGTTGGGCCTGTTGAAAAATTTGATATTTTAAAGTTGTTATACGAGAGCACAAAAAATGGCTCTGCAGGGCCCCCTACAACTCTAAAAAAGTAATGGCCCTGGCACCACATTTGCCCTACGACCTATTAATAATGATAATATACTTTTAACATGCCCACGTTCTGAAGTGATGTGTGCAGCGATGTACTGCAGTTCACCTCAAAGTCGGTGTCGCTATGGCTGGTATTGACTAGGACGCCACAGAGTGGCGTTTCCTCTGTATTTTTTTGGGCCATTTCCGATACCCGTTTTTAACTTTCCTTTCAGTAACAAGGAACAAAACAACAACAATGGCGACCATGGAACAGTGTCTGCTAGAACAAATGGACCTAGATGACCAGATGATGCGTTTAATTATGCTTCAAAATCGATCAAGAAGGCAGCGGCATAGATGGTATGTAGAACCAAGGAGCACGCTGAGTACGTCATCACAGCATGCGACTAAAACGGACCAATCACGAGAGATGATCTCCGCGGCGTTCGCGGCCTAACCCTAACCCTAACAAAGAACAATGAACTTGAAATGAAAAAAAAAAAAGAAAATTTTCAAATATGAAAAATGAACTGAACTAGTTAATTTTTGGAATGGTGAACTGAACTTTGAACTAGTTTGAGTACAAAATGAATTTCCCAACACTGATCCTGTATTATTTCATGTCACAATATATCGCAGGTTTAAAAAAATTTAAGTTGTTTTTTTCCAATATCGTACAGCTCTACTGTAAAGTTATTTTTTTCATATAAGACATGGGTGGAAACAGTTAATTTATTGGCATTTTAGCAGAGATGTTTGTTGTTTTCTGTTTTGTCATAGTCTTACCTTTTGTCTGAAGCCCGAAGAACTTTAGCAAACACCTCCAGGTCACAAAACTCCCCTCCCAGTTGGCAGAGCCTGCCCTGCTGGTAAAGCTGAGACACACAAAAAGAGAATGCTGTTTTGAACACAAAATGTGAAAAGGCTATCTGCTCATTTAGCAATTTGAATATTTTTAGTAGCTACAGTGCATTCCAAATTATTATGCAAGTGATATTTTTCTCTGATTTTCTTAAATAGTCACAGTCGGCATTAGAGGTGGAACGGTTTTTGAAAACCGGCGAAATGGTTCGGTTCGACTATTTCTGTTCAGTCCGCATGTGTCCTGTTCGGTCTGTCACGAGCAACTCTTTATTCTCTTTTTTTTGTCCTCTTCGGCTGTTAGGTCAAACAGAATGGAGGATCTGTTTCCCTTTTATGCCGGAACAGTTTTACTGTGTCACGGTGGAGTTTTTAAGCTGCTGCTCTGGATTTTTAGTATTGTAATTGATGTTTATTGAGAATCAGAGTCGATCAGTCGAACAGAACAAAGTTTCTAGAGGGGAGAGAGAAACGAAGACAAAACACAAAACACTAAATGTAAACAGGATGAGAAAAGTAAATCATTACATATCTACAACAATGAAACGGATATGAGTGTTATACGGGGCTGTCGTGCTACACCCTGTGAGGGAAGGACAGGACAAGATAGAACAGGACAAGGACAGGAGGAAAAGCATGCAGGACAAGGGTCGTTAACCCGGCTGTATAACTGAAGTGTGGTGGGATTGACTATGTAAATTATAAAAGTCTGTAGGACGAGAGTGTGAGTGAGGGTATACCCAAGCAATTCGCATATTCATGAGTTATTTGTCGCAATAAGTGAGTGGCCCCACACCCAGCGAAAGAGTCCCAGGGGTGTGCAAGTGAATTGACACTGTTTCGCATGCACGGAGACTCACAGAAGTGTCCTGTAATTGCAGTGCCTGCACCGGAGAACCCCACCCAATCAATGGAGGGGCGGGATTGGGCCCAGGGGCTTAAGTGTGACATGTAATGGGTGCGTGCATCATAATTTTAAATAGATTGGGTACTGTGTATTCTTTGTTGTTGTTTTTTTGACAGTTTTTGGGAGATGTTTTGGTATTGTGTTGACAAATGTTATTTAGAGAGGGTGATAGCGATACTATATTTATATTTATAACATAGAAAACAGTGACAAGTGAATAATATGGTGTGTGGTAGTTGTTTGTAGTGCGCAAGAAGAGTTTTGAGCGACTTGTGTGTTTAGTGTGTGTGAAAACAAGCAGAACAGTAAAGCAGAAAGATAGGAGTGAGAATTCATGCTCGTGGCATGCGTGATTCCATTTTTTTTTTGTTTGTTTATCTCAGCAAAAGTGGAAAGAATGACACAAACTACAAAACACTTTTGACAATTCATAACGACAACGGATCAAAAGAAGAACTTATCTAGAAGAGCCAGGGCATGATGTATGTTATGGGCAATGAACACAGGTGCATTTTATTGATGGCATTTTGAATGCACAGAGATACCGTGACGAGATCCTGATGCCCATTGTTATGCCATTCATCCACAACCTTCACCTCATGGTGCCGCATGATAATGCACGACCCCATGTTGCAAGAATCTATACAGCCGTTGAAGAGGAGTGGACCAACATTCCACAGGTCACAACCAACAACCTGATCAACTCTATGCGAAGGAGATGTGTAGCACTGTGTGAGGCAAATGGTGGTCACACCAGATACTGACTGGTTTTTGACCCCCCCCCCCCCACAATAAAGCAAAACTGCACATTTCATAGTGGCCTTTTATTGTGGCCAGCCTAAGGCACACCTGTGCAATAATCATGCCGTCTAATCAGCATCTTGATATGCCACACCTATGAGGTGTGATGGATTATCTCCGACAAAGGAGAAATGCTCCCTAACACAGATTTAGACAGATTTGTGAACAATACTTGAGGGGAATGGCCTTTTGTGCGTGGAGAAAACATTTTAGATCTTTGAGTCCAGCTCACAAAGAAATGGGAGCAAAAACAAAAGCGTTTATATTTTTGTTCAGTGTAGTTTTGGAGCGGCAACAGAAAAGGCTCGCTCCCCTCTGAGCTTCAGCCTGACTTTGGGGACAGTCAGGAGGAGTTGGCTAGCTGACCTCAGAGAGCAAGTCGGCTCGTAAGGGTGAAGAAGCTCTGTGAGGTGGGGCATGGTGACATTCCTCATTCCTCTCCTTTCCAGTGCATGCCTTGACCTTTCTAACTGTTCCCCCACCTGCTCCTTGCTTTCACTGCAATGTTATCCGCAAACATCATGGTCCATGGGGATTCCATTCCTAACCTCATCTGTCAGCCTGTCCATCACCACTGCAAACAGGATGGGCCTCAGGACTGTTCCCTGATGCACTCCCACCTCCACCTTAAATTCCTCTGTAGGTAGAGGTTGGTAGCTCTCCAGTCAAAGCCATAAATTCAATTACAATAATAATTGGCATAGTTTTATGATTAATAATTGGTGGGTTTAATTTGTTTTTATATTTTAATTCATGCACTTTGTGTTAAATTTTTTTGCATGAAAAGCGCTAACAAATAAAGTTTGATTGATTGATACTTCCTATCGGCGCTTCGGCTTTCAGCATTGGGTTCCTCAGTTTTGTTTTTCGGTTTCCCTCAAGAACTTTCATTTTTGTGCATCACTCATGTATAGTACATAGATATGAACACTAGATACGTCAGCGCTCTTTAGTAGACCAGTTAACTGACCTGCCTCCGTGGCGGTCATGTTGGGGAGGTTATCGTTCCCAAAGAAGGCAATGCATGGACACTGAAATGTCATCGTGACTTGCTCATTTTTCAACCGATTTTCATAAGCGTTACTGGGGTTTTTTCAACGCCAGTGTATGCCATCAATGCACAACATTTGAAAAAAAGCACAATAAAGTATTTCTCATGTGAAAGGGACTCCCAATTGCCTTGTCGTAATTGTACTGTTTTACGCAACCGTATCCTGGCATCTTTGATCTTCTGATTTTCTTGCCATCCACACACAACGAATGCGCTGCCTTTAGGTTAGCCTCCCCGTGGGTACGGAGGCGTTATTAGGAATCCCACGTGCGTTCCTGGCAGAACACGCCCTGCTCCAATATTAGTGGTTCCAGGACACGGGCCGCTCCACTGTGAATGGCTGCTGTCTCCCAGTAGAACACATCCGTGGGAAGCCATACTCGGGGTTCGCTGATGAGTCCACTTAACTTATTAGGATGGGCAATCAGCATACACCATAAACTCTCTACACTCACGATTGGCTGTCCTCAGTGAGGGTGCCTCCCACCCTCCGCCGCCGTTCGTAATACAGACGCCATTGCCGTTCAAGGTAAGCTTCCTTTGATTAATTTCTTCACTTTACATAGTTTTTATTGGGTCCGTCCAATGACTTATTTGCGTCGTCGAATGAATTTGTTTGTGTCCACACAAGTTGCTTCCGAGTCATTAGTGCAACAGTTCAACAGGTGTCTGTGAAAATTCTAACTGAATGATGATATAATAGTATTCAGCCTATTACATCGTTTTTATTGTGTTAAAATGACTTTTTTGCGGCGAATGAATTTGTTTGTGTCCACACACGTTCCCGAGTCATGAGTACAGCAACAGTTCAACAGGTGCCTGTGAAAAATTCTAACTGAATGATGATATAATAGTATTCAGCCTATTACGTCGTTGTTATTGGGTCACATTAATTTTTTGTGTTGACACACATGGCTTTCCAATCAGTCAGAAAGTTGTTCATGGTAGATAGAAATTACAATATGATTTTATTTTCAGCACGATGGATTTCCATCCTCAATTCCGCTACCTGGCTTTCGCGAAACAGCTGACTCTGGAGTCTTCCAAGGAAGCCTCCAAGATAGCCCGAGCCTCTAGGTACACTGTAGGATGAGCGTGATGATGATGACGATGATGACGATGCCCCCCCCAATAAATGTACATTGCTATCACGTGTGACGACATTTGATTATAATGACAAATTGGTCATGGTCGTAGGTCTGAAGTTATGGTCACGACCTACAAAATGGCGGATCAGGTGACGGCGGACGCCAAGGCTCGTGTGGTCCAGGGTGGAGGAGACCTCGGGTGCTGGCAGCTGGTGCTCAGCGAGTGTGAGCTCCACTTTGGTCAGTACCGGGGCCGGACCTTGAAGTGGCTGCTGAGCAATGACGTGGGCTACGCCTGCTCCATCCTGGACTCTCACCAGAAGGAGCAGGACGGCGGAGACACGTCACAGTCGCCCCTGGCTCGGAACAAAGACGCCCTGGCATCCTACGCGCAGCTGTTCCCGGACATGTCCCTGGCCGTCCGCAACCGCATGATGCTCATGGGCGCGCCGGTGGTCAGGGAGATGGATGACAAGCTGCTGGAGTTCGGGGAGTACCGCTATGAGACCTATCGCTTCCTGTACGACTTCCCCGGCAAGGAGCATCGATCGTAACTTGTCTTATTGCCTGTGAAAAATGTCATTAACCAAAATGAGGGAGGTTAGGTTAAATGAAATGATCCTATCCTAGATACGTGGCATGGATGAAGAAGACCAAGGTGTTCCAGGGCTCGCGGTTGCACTCCTTCCAACAGTACATCCTGGGCCGAGACAGACAGGCCAAGTACAACGCAGGTAAACGTGGTCATCATAGAGACCATCATCATTATTAAAAATGATTGTTGACATTTACAGGCGTTTCTTTACAGGAGAGGGTGAGCCGTCTGACCAGCAGCTAATTGAAGCCGCCGCAGAAGTCGAGTCTCAGCGTGAGTGAATTTAATGTCTCTCCTGCGTAGTCTGAGTGAGAATGAAATTAGACTGACAGCGATGTCTCGACTCGACAGTGTCTGAGGAACCGTCAGCAGCCGCCTCAACCTCCGCCGCGTCCGCCTCTGGCGTAGGTGCACTTGCCAGAGGGCAGACAGCTGGCACAGAGTCGACCCCCGACACAAAGGTAGGCATTGCAATACGGGCAGGCACACGGGTGCCTGTGTGGGCGCCCCGCACTTATTACCAGAGGGTCGTCATCGTCCGTCTGTCGCAGGTGCTGCCGAAGGGCTGGCGCCAAACTTTGCCGGAGACAGAGCCCGAATGGCTGGCCAAAGCGCTCTACATCAAAGGCTCCCGTGGGAAAATGGTCCTGACGTCGGAGCTCCAGCTATGGCGGGACACCCCAAGACGCCACTTTATTACACTCAGCCCCCCACCTCCAACTAGGTCTTCTTCCACCACCGCTTCTTCCTCTGGGCGCCGTACAAGATGTGGGGGTTGAAGCTGGCCTTCCCCTACTGCCGGCACCGGCTGACAGGAGGCGGGCCGTACCAGACCGTGCGGCGGGTGCTGGACCTCCAAGATTGGTACTTCATGGGCACAGAGTACCTGGAGTGCAACGGCTGCCGCCGGAAGTACTCGATCTGGGAAGAAGCCATCATCCAGCAGATGAGCATGTACCAACAGCTGAAGTTCCCGGCCGTCCTCACGTACAAGTAAGAAAGGAACCGAGCGAGCGGTGGTCGTCGGCTCAGCCTCGCACATCGCCGCATCACTTTGCTTCCCGCTAGGTTGGCCTGCGACTTGAAGGTGGTGCACATGCTGAAGGACCGCTCGTTGGGCAACTCAGTCACCAGCCTGCGACAGAAAATCCAGGAGGGGCACACCTTGGAGTGGCTGAGGCACAGTTTGGAGTACCTCTCCATGCTGGAGCAGCTGGGTGTTCCCACCGGCGTTCTAGGGTGCATGCGCCCTGTGCCCCGCACAGTCTGGTTTCTGGCCGCCTTCGTGAGGGCGGTGATTCCACACCTTCCTGAGAACAAGGCCCGCATCACGTCGGTCTTCGGGAGCGTGCTGAAGATGGACTCCACCAAGAAGGTACGTAGTCGTCCGAGGGTGCGCATCGTTTCCATTGCCGCCACGGCGCGCGCTGCTGACACTCACCCCGTGCCTTTGTGCTTACAGATGGCCAAGAAGCTTGCGGGGGCGGCCGCCGGAACCGCCGCCTGGGTCACCAACGTGGGCAGGTGCTCATGTCCGTGCTCACTGTCGCCGAGCGGACTGATGCGGCAGTACAGAGAGGCGGGACAGGCCTCAATAAAGCCCAATGATCGTAAAAAACGGGATATGGTGGTATCGGAATACAAGATTTTATTGCAGTAGTCTGACAGTGCAATCGTGAAAGAGCAAATTTGTCTTGTAGTCTGATCAGGGCATTATGTGTTGCCTGTCTCCGATGTGTTGTCTGTCCCACACCGCCGAGGTTTTTTTTTTTTTTTTTTTATATAAATAACATTCATTGGCCAACAGATATTTACAGTACTACGTCAAAAGACACGCGACAAGGCTAAAAATAAACTAGCTTTTGGATTCAAATATACTGTGCACGCGGCGATGCGGAGTTAATATTTTTGCGGAGCCGATCAATGACGTCATTGATCGGATTGGCGAATTATGACATTAAAGCCGATCAGCATAAAATGCTAAATATCGGCTGATACCGATCAGCCCGATAAAATCGGTGTAAAGTCTAATACATATATATAGCTTTTTATAGGTTAGGTTAGCATATATTTCCCTCCAGTGATAGGGTGGGTGTATCTTATTTAATAAACAAATTAACGCAGAGTTTGAAATCTCTAAATGTGGCTCTCTCAGTGAAAACAGTTTGGATGTGCCTGCTGCACATATGAGCCTATCATCCACAACATCATGACCACTTGCACAATATATTGATATGCAACACAAGCGCGGTCTCAAAAAGTATACATTTCACTAATGATAATTCTTTTTCATGTTCACTTTAGATTGACACTGTGAGAGCTATTAATCAAAACAAAGTGTGTACAATAGTGGTGGTAGTTTTAGTGTAGTGTATGATATTGAGAGCTGTTCCTAATATCATTGAGTCTAATTTAACACGTTGAGGTTGAAAAAAAGGATTTGACACAGAGCTCTACACCACTGCCTGGCCAAACAGCTTCAGCTTCACATTTGAAAATACGGATGGAAAGTGACGATTCAGCGCATTTGAAGTGTAAAAAAACAAGAAAAAGGAAAAACAATGAATGACTCCTCACATCAGTACTAATTCTCAGGTTTGGAATCGATTGCAACTGGACTAGCGATCGATTCAACGACCTGAGAATTCAATGACCTGGATGAATGACAATATTCACAGGCATCTGTGCATATAGACAGTTTACTGCCATCATCGTCCATATGTTCAGCATACAATTGTTAAGATGACGAATATCTATACACTCATGAGAGAACAATTGGTGAGCCATAACTCCAGACAGCTGAGAGGCGTAACCGTACATTTAGCCGGTTAACGTAACTCGTCAGTTAAATATAAAAAACAAACTATCTTGTACCCCTGACTGGAGATTCTTACCTTGTAGTAAACATCGAACTGTATGTTTTCTGGGAGCGACCGTATGTCCTTCTTTGAACGAATGTAATTGTCCACCACGACCGATATCGCGGTGTTATATAGTGACTCTGGGATCCACTCTAGCTCCACCGCAGCCATGTTGTTTTCCTTCTCCAAAAAGGCCAGTCACAATCCTCCCTTATACACCTCCTAACATTAGATGCTCACCGTTTCGCTGACTTCGAAGGGCGGTACAAATTATTGTCCTAAAGCTAAATTGCGGCTTCTGCTTCGATTTTATTATCCCAGGTATCGCTTCATCTACCCTTATTTACCTCAATTCACACCCACCCAACAAAGTAAAAGCATAGAAATCTAAAATTAATAGACCCCGCCTCGAGTGGGTGTGTGCGTAACTGAAATACGTAACCACGTCCGCCATATTGAATGTGCTACATCTGCGCAGTAAAGTAATGCAAATCAATGAACGGAACTTCATAAAGCGCCTTTTCTACAAAGTGCACAAAGTTGGTGCCTCTCATTCACCTATTCGCACACTATAATATATTTGGAAAACAGCTTTACATGTTGCAACCCTTCTTCATTCATCAATATTTTTAAAAAAAAATGTAAATTTACCCTCTCGGTCCTCAATTCCACCCATAGTGTTTTGATATTTGAGGGGCATTTATTTCAGTCCTTCAGAAAATTGTAATATGATCCCACCTTGAAGCAAAGCAAAGTAAGTTTATTTATATAGCGCATTTCATACTCAAGGTAACTCAATGTGCTTTACATGATTAAAAGCATTTAAAAACAAAGAAAGAAATATAAAACTACAATTAAAACAGCATACATTGCAAGAAATATAATTTAAAAGGGGAAATGGTCTAAAAATGAGGAAAAAAACCCATCAGTTTTTAAACTGGACTTAAAAACATTCACACTTTGGGCTGACGTCACTTCTGTTGGCAAGTTATTCCATTTGTGCCCAGCATAATTGGCATGGTCTGTCCCTGCAGTTCCTTTTATGGAACTTGGGTGGCGCTTTGTGCCTCGCCTTTGCCTCCCTTTCTCTCTCCCATGCAATCATCACTCGACACTGCTTGCATTTAAGCCTGCCAGATCCAGGAGGTCAGCGTCAGAGTATTAACGTTCACCTGTGGTACACAGGCCATCACTCACACTCTTGCACGTGACCTACTCCACTCCCCGTGATCGTATTTACCTACTTGTTCTTCTTCATCCCCAGTGCTCCTTCCGTGTCTCCCGCCTCGCTGTCCGCTCCATCCACGCCGCCAAGCTTTCCACCTTCTCACGCCACCGTTTCCTGCACGTTCCTTGTCACGACGGTCCACCACCACGCCTTGGAGAGACTTACCCTGAGTGATTATCAAATAAACCATTCTCATCTACTTCCTCTGCCTCCGTCTGCTTTTGGGTCCAGTCAAACATGATACGATCACCATCCGTGACAATAATAGCTAAACTGTCATGGTATGTGCCCTGAAGTTCCTTTTTTTGAACTTGGGTGGCGCTTTGTGCCTCGCCTCGCCTCGCCTTCTCTTCTCTCTCTCTCGCTCTCTCTCTGTCCTCTGCACTCACCACCTCCTTGTTTGCGCACCTGTTATCAATCAGCACTCATCACCAACTGCATACGAGCCTGCCACTTCCAAGAATCCAGCGCCACAGTATTTGCGCTCGTTTGTGGTACACAGGCCGACTCTCATGATTCCGTCTCATGCGTTCAAATTGATTACTTCTGTAGCGTATATAGGTCAAATAAGAATTGTAATTAATTGAGGATAAAGTAATAAGCCGGGAGCGACATTTGCGGTACTTCCGGTTTATCGTAATTTTGATTTAATTGTTAAAATCAAACTAATGTCTCGAAAAGGCCACCACGTAAAATTTTTCCAAGTTTAAGTTAAGGCAAAATGACGACAAACCTTTTTAATCAGTCTCATAATCTGGATAGTGCTACACTCTACGACATTTTGAGTCCTAGGTTACAGAGGTTTACATAAATTCAGAACACACACAAAATACGACCACGAGTGGAATTTTATGGTACATTTAATGAAACAAACAACTACAACTACAAACTGTAGCAAGAAAATAACACTAAGGGTAAACAAAAGAAAGAAAATAAGGCGTATGAAAATGGAAAAGAGCACATTGTGTGTGGTCGCTGGGCTAAAATAAATGAGCATGTGAGCGTTTAATGTGTTGAGTCAGAGCGAGAGAAGGCAAAGTTGGTATTTCGTATGAAGCTAGTAATTTCCCCACAACTATTACGCACTGATGTTGTACATCATAGTAAGGATTGCAGTGTCGACTCACGAACGCAGATCAGCTGGTCTTTGGGTGTGGTCTGCCTCCGGACATCAGGCGGAAAAGAAGAAGGTTCGGTTGAAGAAAAAACAGATGCACAAAAATAAAAACAAATAGGAAAGGAAAGTTCTTGTCCCGTTTGGGACGCGCTCATAACTTCCCTGCCGGTTGACCTGGTGGCGGGCCGAGCTCTGGCCCTCAGAGGCATGTGGGACCCGACCGGGATGCCGGTAGTTGCTCGTTGAGGCCCCGCCGACTGATCGTGGCTAGGGAAAGCGATCGGAGCCGCATGGTCGACTTCTTCGATCAAAAACACCGCCGGCTTGGTTGCGGGCGGGTGTTCGCGCACGTGGTGGCGCCCGGAGGCGCCGAGGACAAAAAGGGAACAAAAGAAGGGGGAAGGGTGGCCGGAGGTACGAGAAGAAGGAAAAATAAGCCTCAACTCAACTCTACTCAGAAAGGTGTGAGTTTAGAGTTAAATACCCCAAGGGCGGGGTGTAGGAAGAGGGGGTGCTGACTTGGAGAAGTCTACAAATTTGCCTAAATAGGTTTTAAAATAATATTAATCGAAAACACTCCCAACTTTGTCCTCTCACGCAGAGAATCATTGTTTAAACTTTGGTTGTGACAGATCGGTTGCTTATTGTTCAATACAATATTTCGTACTGTTTGATTTCAAATCATGAACAGCTTTAAAAAATCTTGCAGAGGACCTGTCAAAGTGAGAATGGCGACACAGACACCAAGGCATACATTTGGAATATTTCTACAGAGTTTGCAACATATAAAAACAGACATGTTATCTTCCGTCAACAAACATCAAAGGCACGTCCACAAGTTCTGGCGCTTGCAGTTCCTCTCAAAGCCAGTGGGTGGAGCCTCACGCGCATGGGTGAATATTAACCACATAGTCTTCCCCAACCATTTGGTCCGGGAAGGCGTCTTTTGAAGACAGGAATCCAGATTTGACGGGAAGCTGCTAATTAGGTTAAGGTCCACTTGTCGTACACCAGGCCCAGTCCTAGTCGCCGTCTCACAGCAGGGCAGCGTGGAGGAGTAGGGTTCTCAAGTGGTTGCGAGTCTCTGTGGTGCCTCGATTTGCGGAGCGCATGTCCGTGACACTTGGCTACTCGCAATTGTACTAAACCTCTTGTGCCCTCCTCCGTCCCCAGTGGGCCTTCCGTGTCTCCCGCTTCGCTGCCCGCTCTAGCTAGGCCGTCAAACTTTTCCACCTGCCCATGCTACCACTTCCTGCACCTTCCCTGTTCCAACGGACCACCATCACTCCTCGGATATCCTACCCCCTGAACTTTTACTTCATAAACCATTCTCATCTACTTCCTCCGCCTGCCATTAGCATTTATTTCATGTATTCAGGACCTAAACTATTTAGTGATCACTGATGGTGTAGTGGTACACTCGGCTGACTATGGTGGGTTCAGTTCCCACTCAGTGACGGTGTGAATGTGAATGAAAATGGTTGTCTGTGTCTATATGTGCCCTGCGACTGACTGGCAACCAGTTCAGGGTGTAGTCTGCCTTTCGTCCAAAGTCAGCTGTGATAGGCTCCAGCGCCCCGCAACCCTGAACAGGATATGCGGTGTTGAGAATGGATGGATGAACCATTTAGTGATTTATAGACCTGTAGCAGAACTTTAAAATCAATTTTAAAGCTGAGTGGGAGCGAGTGTAGAGTAATATGCTCTGACCTCTTTGTTCTGGCCAGAACAAAGTTGGTGGGGGACCTAGGTTCAAGACCCCGACTGGACCATCTGCCAACATCCCCCGGACTCACGGCTGTGGTGTCCTTGAGCAAGACACTGGTACCCCGAAATGCTCCCCGGGCGCTTCAGCTGCCCCCTGCTCCAGTGTGTTCCACTAACATGTGTATGTGTTCACTGTGATGGGTTAAATGCAGAGAACAAATTTCGTGTGCATGCATGCATGTTCATGACAATAAAAGATGATGATTCTTCTTCTAACCTGAGCTGCAGCTCCCAACGAACCTGGGAGCGAGCTTCTTGGACTCCACCCGGAGGGGAATATGTTTGGTAGAGAGCCAAACCCGCTGACCCACTTTGTAGTTCGGGTATTCGGGTACCAGCACAAATTTGACTGTCCTCCGACAGTCAGCAGCGGTTTTGTAGGACTGTTCCTGGCGCAGCAGCATCTGGCGGGCTCGCTCCCAGGTCCTCCTGCAGCGTCTCACCAATGTCAATGCCGCTGGAACTGTGGACTCTGGGGCTATGACAGGAAATATTGGTAACCATGCACAACGTGAAAAGGCGATAGACCAGTGGATCCAGAAGGGAGGGAATTGTGAGAGAATTCGACCCAAACCAGTTTCTGAGACCAGAATCGTGGCTCCAGTGAAGCGAGACATCGGAGCCCAGTCTCCAGGTCCTGGTTCAGCCTCTCGGTTTGGCCGTTGGTTTCAGGGTGAGACCCAGATGACAGACTGATGGTAGCACCTATGAGATTGCAAAACTCATTCCAAAATTGCGAAATGAATTGGGTACCCCGATCAGACACCACATTCTTGGGGAAATCATGGAACTTGAATACCTGGTGTATCATTAACTCTGCAGTGTCTTTAGCTGAGGGGAGTTTCGAGAGGGCAATGAAGTGTGCCATTTTAGAGAACCTGTCAACAACTGTGAGAATTGTGGTATTTCCTTTCGAGGCCAGTAATCCCGTCACAAAGTCTACGGAGATGTCTGACCAAGGACATTGTGGTATTGGCAGGGGTCGCAACTCCCCAGAAGGACGTTTACGAGAGGACTTGTTAGCAGCACATACCTGGCAAGCATTGACATAACTGGTAACATCCCTTCTAACAATGGGCCACCAAAAGCGTTGTTCGACCACAAATTGAGTCTTGGCAATGCCTAGGTGACATACAGTCCGGTTAGTGTGAGCCCAGTGGATGACTCTTCCCCTTAAGGTCGGAACCACATAAAGCCTGTTTTCAGAGCAATTTTCTGAGCTAAGAGTGTTCTCCAAAGCCTTCTTTACCGCAGTCTCAATGTCCCAAAGAAAAGCAGAAACGAAACATTACTTGGGCAAAATGGTTTTAGGGTTGGACAAAGAATTCTCTGTGCAGAAAATGCGCAATAAAGAATCTGGCTTACGATTTTTAGAACCAGGTCGGTAGGATAACGTGAAATTGAATCAAGTGAAAAACAGAGCCTATCTAGCCTGCCTCACATTTAATCTATTAGCAGACTTAAAATATTCCAGGTTCTTGTGATCTGACCATACTAAAAACAGAGTATGTGCCCCCTCTAGCCAGTGCCTCCACTCCACCAAAGCCACCTTGACTGTCAGCAGTTCACGGTCACCAATGTCATAATTTCTCTCGGCTGGGGTCAGTTTTTTGGAGAGATAAGCACAAGGATGTAACTTACCATCCTTGAGAGAGTTCTGAGAGAGCACGGCTCCTATACCGGCATCAGACGTATCAACTTCTACCAAAAACTGCTGTTTGAGATCTGGCAAAGTAAGAATGAGAGCGGAGGTAAAGTTTGATTTAAGTTTCTGAAAAGCTGCCTGACAAAGCGGGTTCCATACAAAAGGTCTGTGTGGCGAGGTAAGATCATGCAAAGGCGAGGCTATAGAACTGAAATTTAGTGAACGAGGCACAGGTGGTGAAGATACTCTCAGGAGCAAAAAATTAGCGAACCCGAAGAACCTTTGTACGTCTTTGCGTGACGTGGGAGTGGGCCAATTAGTCACGTCATCAACTTTGCAAGGGTCCATCTTGATTTCACCTGGAGCCAGCACGAACCCCAAAAAAGAAATGGACGCCTTGTGGAACTCACATTTCTCAGCCTTGACATATAGTTAATTCTGCAGTAACCGCTGCAATACAGAGCGGACATGAATAATGTGAGTCTCCTCATCCGGGGAGAATATCAAAATGTCGTCCAAATAGACAAAAACATACACATTCAACATGTCACGCAGGACATCATTGACAAAGTTCTGGAACACAGTTGAAGCGTTAGTTAGTCCAAAAGGCATCACCAAATACTCATAATGTCCCGTTGGTGTGTTGAATGCTGTTTTCCATTCATCCCCCTCCCTTATCCTAACTAAATGATATGCATTTCTTAAGTCTAGTTTGGTGAAAATCTTGGCTCCCTCCAGGAACTCAAAGGGGGTGGAGATGAGATGAAGAGGATACCTGGTTTTCACCGTTATGTCGTTCAGACCCCGGTAATCGATACAGGGTCGCAGAGTCTTGTCCTTTTTGTCCACAAAGAAAAATCCGGCTCCCGCAGGGGATGAAGATGGGCGAATAATCCCGGCTGCCAGGGATTCATCCACATAATCCTTCAAAACCCTGTGTTCCGGCCCTGAAAGAGAGAATAACCTCCCTCGTGGAGGTGTGGTTCCAGGCAGCAAGTCAACAGCACAGTCATAAGGTCTGTGGGGTGGAAGGGATTTGGCCTTGGACTTGGAAAAAACGTCATTAATATCATGGTAACACTTGAGATAAATCAGGATCCCCAGATGGGGTCTGTGGATTGTCATTAGAAACATAGCCCTTAACATCACATGGCAGCTTGAAATAGTTCTGGGTGCAATTGCTGCCCCATGACATAACCTGCCCAGAGGACCAGTCAATGTGGAGGTTATGTAATTTCAACCATGGGTTCCCTAAAATAAGGTCATGATTCATGGCGTCAAAAACATGAAAACTAATGCGTTCTGAGTGAGAATCAGGAAATGTCAATGTGAGTGTTTGGGTGCGGTGAGGGATCTTGCCCATAAAACTGCCGTCTGCAGTATAGTTGTTACGGTGCCGTTTTATTTGAAAGGTTCTAAGGTGCATATGTCTAACGAGGAGGGAGCTGAGTAAGTTTGCGTCAGAACCAGAGTCAATTCATACAGGTGTATGAATTTCTTGATCAGGAGAGCAAAGTGTCACTTTAGGAAGAACATGGGCAGGGTCTTCCTTAATTAAATTCAGACTCACCTCTCCCGTGCCCTTGCTACCGGCACCGGCAACCTTGACGTGACAGTTGCAGAGTGGAGTTTGCACTGAGTGATGAACGACTTAATGTTCCCAGAATCTCCAGAGAACCTCTCCGGTCGAGAGAGCTGTGGGCAGACAGCAGCAGAGGTGGCAGGTGGCTGCATGGTGACTGCTTCACATGGAAATGTTGGTACCGTGGCGGTATCGGGTGTTGTGCCAACTGGTTCCTTCTTTAGAATCATTTTCATAAGAACTTCAAACTGTGAGGCCACCTGTCTCATCATATAGTCCTGATGTTCTGATAGTCCCTCTCGATGAAGGTGGAGAGCTGCAGGCTGCTCATCCTGCTTCGAGAGCCATTGACCCTGCGCTTGAAGGGCTTTGCGCACCGGGTCTGAGTCTGCTGGGTCCATGTTATGGCCAGTTCGTTCTGTCATGAACGAAACAGAGGATAGGACCCAAAAATGCACAGGCAGAGGTCGGTACACACGCGGGCAATCCAAAAAAGGCAACAGTATCCAAAAACATGAGGCATAAAGGCGAGGTTGATAATCGGAACAGGGTCTAGTCTTACTGTGAGTCTTTGACGTGGAAACAAGGAATGCTGGAACACGATGACAAGGTACAACGAAATGGCGACGAGAAAGAAAGAGACACGAGGTTAAATGCAAGAGGTAATTAGGGTGAACGTGGCACAGATGGTGAAGATGCTCTCAGGAGCAGGTGAGTGTGAAACAGGGGGAAGACAAAAACCGGAACACACACCCATGACAGGCAGGTTCCGTCTCTCCCCTGAGGAACATCAACGCCGGCTGAGGGAAGGGCGGTGCTTCTACTGCGGGCAGTTGGGTCATTCCGTGAGCAACTGTCACCTCAAAGTCTCCGGTGCCGGTAACAAGGGTATGGGAGCGGTGAGTCTAAATTTCATTAAGGAAGACCCTACCCAGGTTCTTCCTAAAGTGACACTATGCTCTCCAGATCAAGAGATTCATACATCTCTATTTATTGACTCTGATCCTGACTTGTCTCAAGTGCCCACCTGTTTTTTTCCAAATCCAAAGCTAATTCCCTTCCTCCTCACAGACCTTATGACTGTGCAGTTGACTTGCTGCCTGGAACCACACCTCCACACACAAGGACATTAAGGAGTACGTGGAAGAATCACTGGCAGCCGGGATCATTTGCCCATCTTCATCCCCTGCGGGAGCACGATTTTTCTTTGTGGACAAAAAGGACAAGACCATGCGACCCTGTATCGATTACCAGGGTCTCAACGAGATAACTGTAAAAAACAGGTACCCTCTTCCTCTTATTTCCACCGCCTTTGAGTTCCTGGAGGGAGCCAAGATTTTCAGCAAACTAGACTGAAGAAATGCGTATCATCTAGTCAGGATAAGGGAGGGGGATGAATGGAAAACAGCATTCAACACACGAATGGGACATTATGAGTATTTGGTGATGCCTTTTGGACTTACTAACGCTCCAGCTGTTTTCCAAAACCTTGTCAATGATGTCCTGCGTGACATGTTGAATGTGTATGTTTTTGTCAATTTGGACGACATTTTGACATTCTCCCCGGATGAGGAGACTCACATTATTCATGTCCGCTCTGTATTACAGCGGTTACTTTAGAATCAACTATATGTCAAGGCTGAGAAATGTGAGTTCCACAAGGCGTCCGTTTCTTTTCTGGGTTTCGTCCTGGCTCAAGGTGAAGTCAAAATGTACCCTTGCAAAGTCGATGCTGTGATTAATTGGCCTACTCCCACGTCACGCAAAGATGTACAAAGGTTCTTAGGGTTTGCAAACTTCTACAGAAAATTCATCAGAAATTTCAGTTCTATAGCCTCTCCTTTGCATGAGCTTACCTCGCCACACAGACCTTTTGTATGGAACCCGCTTTGTCAGGCAGCTTTTCAGAAACTTAAATCGAACTTTACCTCCGCTCCCATTCTTACTTTGCCAGATCTCAAACAGCAGTTTGTGGTAGAAGTTGATGCGTCTGATGCCGGTATAGGAGCAGTGCTCTCCCAGAACTCTCTCAAGGATGGTAAGTTACATCCTTGTGCTTATCTCTCCAAAAAACTGACCCCAGCCGAGAGAAATTATGACATAGGTAACCGTGAACTGCTGGCGGTCAAGTTGGCTTTGGTGGAGTGGAGGCACTGGCTAGAGGGGGCACAGACTCAGTTTTTAGTATGGACAGATCACAACCTTGAGTATATTAAATCTGCTAAAAGATTAAATGCAAGGCAGGCTAGATGGGCTCACTAGATTTAATTTCATGTTATCCTACCGACCTGGTTCTAAAAATGGTAAGCCAGATGCTTTATCACATATTTTCTGTGAAGAGAATTCTTTGTCCGACCCTAAGACTATTTTGCCCAAGTCATGTTTCATTTCTGCTTTTGTTTGGGACGTTGAAAGTGCGGTTAAAGAGGCTCTGGAAAACACTCCTAGCCCTGAAGATTGCCTTGAAAACAGGCTTTATGTGGTTCCGACCATCTCTATTTCCTGCCATAGCCCCGGAGTCCACAGTTCCAGCGGCAGTGACATTGGTGAGACGCTGCAGGAGGAAATGGGAGTGAGCCCGCCAGATGCTGCTGCGCCAGGGACGGTCCTACAAGACCGCAGCTGACCGTAGGAGGACACCGGCCCGAACTACAAAGTAGGTCAGCGAGTTAGGTCAGCGAGTTTGGCTCTCCACCAAGCATATTCCACTCCGGGTGGAGTCCCGGAAGCTCGCTCCCAGGTTCATTGGGCCCTTCCCCATCACAAAGATAATCAACCCTGTCACCGTGAAGCTTAGGCTCCCTAAATCGATGCGGGTCCACCCTGCTTTTCACGTCAGCCTGCTCAAGCCCGCCCGGGAGTCCCCTCTGGTCCCGCCTTCCAGGCCCCCTCCTCCCCCGCGGTTCGTGGATGGGGGCCCTGTCTTCTCTGTGAGGCGGCTGTTGTCGTCTCGTCGGAGGGGGAGGGGGTTTCAATATCGGGTGGACTGGGAGGGCTACTGTCATGGGTGTGTGTTCCGGTTTTTGTCTTCCCCCTGTTTCACACACACCTGCTCCTGAGAGCATCTTCACCACCTGTGCCTCGTTCACCCTAATTACCCCTTGCATTTAACCTCGTGTCTCATTCTTTCTCGTCGACAGTTCGTTGTACCTTGTCGTCACGTTCCAGCATTCCTTGTTTCCACGTCAAAGACTCACAGTCAGACTAGACCCTGTTCCGATTATCGACCTCGCCTTTTTGCCTCATGTTTTTGGATACTGTTGCCTTTTTTGGATTGCCCGCCTGTGTACCGACATCTGCCTGTATATTAAACCTCTCTTTTTTGAAACTATCCATTTGTTTTGGAGTTGTGCATTTTTGGGTCCTATTCTTTGTTCCGTTCATGACAAACCCCAATTCAAATTAAGTTGGGACGTTGTACTCAACATAAATAAAAACAGAATACAATGATTTGCAAATCATGTTTGACCTATATTTAATTGAATACACTACAAAGACAAGATATTTAATGTTCAAACTGATAAACTTTATTGTTTATAGCAAATAATCAGTAACTTAGAATTTCATGGCTGCAAGATGTTCCAAAAAAGCCGGGTTAAGGTCATGTTTACCACTGTGTTACATCACCTTTTCTTTTAACTCCGTTGTCGTATTTTACGCTTCATAATGCGCCACACATTTTCAATGGGATACAGGTCTGGACTGCAGGCAACCGCACTCTTTTACTACGAAGCCATGCTGTTGTAACACGTGCAGAATGTGGTTTGGCATTGTCTTGCTGAAATAAGCAGGGGCGTCCATGAAAAAGACGTGTTTCTCCAAAACACTTATGTATCTTTCAGCATTCAGCAATGGTGCCTTCACAGATGTGTAAGTTACCCATGCTATTGGCACTAACACAGCCCCATACCATCACAGATGCTGGCTTTTGAACTTTGCATCTATAACAGTCCGGATGGTTCTTTTCCTCTTTGGCCCGGAGGACACGACGTCCACAATTTCCAAAAACAATTTGAAATGTGGACTCGTCGGACCACAGAACACTTTTCCACTTTGCATCGGTCCATCTTAGATGAGCTCGGGCCCAGAGAAGCCGGCGGCGTTTCTGGGTGTTGTTGATAAATGGCTTTTGCTTTGCATAGTAGTTTCAAGTTGCACTTACGGATGTAGCGCCGAACTGTATTTACTGACATTGGTTTTCTGAAGTGTTCCAGAGCCCATGTGGTGATATCCTTTACACATTGATGTCAGTTTTTGATGCAGTACCGCCTGAGGGATCGAAGGTCACGGGCATTCAATGTTGGTTTTAGGCCTTGCTTCTTACATGCAGTGATTTCTCCAGATTCTCTGAACCTTTTGATGATGATATAGACCGTAGATGATGAAATCCCTAAATTGCTTGCAATTGTATCTGTCCCAGCTTTTTTGGAACGTGATGTGTTGTGTTGTTGTTATATATATCTATTTATACATATATATATATATATATATATATATATATATATATATATATATATAATATATATATGTGGCAGCATGGTGGTTGACTGGTTAGAGCGTCTGCCTCACAGTTCTGAGGACTGGGGTTCAATCCGAGGTGTCGCTGCGAGGTATGGGGCATTCAAAAGATTCACACTCTCACCCAAAAGAAATCTAAAACTCACAGGAGATATTAAGACAAACCAACCTACAATTCCCAACCAATATACAAGCTAACCAAGCAGGCTTACTGGGGGACCATGACGACACGGTACACAATTGCGAAGTAGCCATGGAAGAAGAATTGGCATAAACAATCATAACACAATCAAAACACATAATCACAATCATAACACATAATCAAAACAAATATAAAGCACACCACAGGAAAACCCAGACATGACATTGTTTACAGACGGGCACAGTCATTTTGACCGAAACACGGAACATGTGTTCGTGTCATATGCAATCACGACACCAAATGTAGGAGAAGAGAATGTGTTTTCAATCCTTGAAGCAGAAAAACTATCACCACCACACTTGGCCCAGTCAGCAGAACTTCATGCGGCCCACCGGGCATGTCAGAAGGTAAGACTGTAAACATATACACAGACTCCTCCTATGTCTGCAGGGCACTGCTTGTCGACATGACTGCGTGGCAAAGTGATTTTACTGACCATTACAGGCACACAAGAGATACAACACAAATTGCTCCTCGAATTGGCAGAATCTGTAAAATTACCTCATGCAGTCTCACTCATTCATTCCAAAGCTGACACATTTGACGCACATGATAACTCCAGTGCTGACTTAGCAGCCAAGCAGGCTGGGAGGTGTGCTTTGGTCGTTCTTCTCTCGTCCATACAGATGTACAGTGTGTCGGACCTGGACATTTCCAAGCAGTTGTCCATCTCGCTACCTACCTTCACAAGGAGGAAAAGGACCGTGGACCACATGCCTGGGAGTCCTGTCTACATCGACGCCATAGGAGTCCCGCGTATCAATAAGTTGAGCAAATTGCAGCTGGTTTCGAGTCTACTTTCGTATGGATAACCCCCAACAAAAGCATAGATCGCATAAACTACATACATTATGACACGAATAGAAAGTTGCTGGATCCAAGAGCAGTCGGAGGTAGATGTGAAAGGATGAATAATTTATTGATGAAAGGTAATGGCGATGGTCCTAGGTGGGTTGGCAGGCGGCTGTGTGGACAGGTGGCAGGTAGTGGTGAGGACAGGCGGTTGGCTTGGCGGCAGGAATTACGTGGATCAGGAACATGGGGGGAAAACACACTGGAACAAGGAGACACAGGAGTCAAAAAGGGAACAAGGAATAGGGTGACTTACGTGAGGTAAAAGGGCCGTGGTACCACTGAAAGTAACTGCAATACTTCTGCGAGGATTTCCTGGAAGAGGCAGGTTTATATAGTGGTGGTGATAAGGCTGATTGGAGACGGGTGCTGAAAACCGAGAAGGGAGGGGGGAGAGAGAGAGAGAGAGAGAGAGAGAGAGAGAGAGAGAGAGAGAGAGAGAAAATGCAACGCGCCCTCCTGGCTACAATAGTGGAACTGCAGGCAGTATATGACACATTATAATGTTCAAAGGTTGACAAATTTTACACGTGACGGCTTCGAGGCAGTGCATGTCCAACTGGCTGCCACCTCGTCAGTTGCCTGTCAGAACAGGCTGGCACTCGACTCCATATTGGCAGAAAGAGGAGGCGTGTGCTCCATGTTGGGCGAAAGCTGCTGCACATTCATTCCCAATAATACGGCCACAGACGGGGGCCTTACAAAACACTTAACGGTCTGAGGGCGTTATCTAATGAACTTAAAGAACAATCAGGTATAAACTGACCCGTTTCATGATCTACTGGAAAGATGGTTTGGCAAATGGAAAGGGATAATTGGTAGTTTGATAATCTCAATTGGCACTATACTTGGGGTTTTTGCGTTTTGCGGTTGTTGTATTCCCTTCATTAGGGCGCTGATCATCAGACGCATCGACCGAGCGGTGGGTCATCCAAAGAAGCCCCCCGTTCCAGATGGCGGCGAGGACGGCCCTGCTGGAGGATCCGGAGGGGGAAACATCTGAGCTCCAACTGGTCTTATGAGTTGTCACCCCTTACTGAAGCCCAGACAGAAAACCCCTTCGTTATCTCGAAGTGAGAGAGACAGAGATGGAAAGCAAAACCATTATCTTTGTCCAACTGCACTCAACTTATCTTTATCGAAAAACAGCTAGTAGTCACAACATGGCTGGGAACAATTATTACGCACAGTATAGCCGGGAAAAAGCTAGTCGTCGCAACATAGCTCGGAACAATTAGTACGCACACAGAGCTAGTAGTTACGATGTAACAATAGAGCATCTGAAGGTTGTATAAAACTAATAGAAGTAATATTTGGTATATATAAAACACATTTTCCAACTCAGCTCCCCCCTTTTGATTATATTAATCTATTATTAATCACATAAAAAAGGAAAATTACTAAACATTATTACATCCTACCTAAAAGTTAACACAAAGTAATCAAAAGAAAAGTTAATCAAAATAATAGTATATGTCCATCCATCCATCCATTTTCAACACCGCTTATCCTGGTTAGGGTCGCGGGGTGCTGGAGCCTATCCCAGCAGACTTCGGGCGAAAGGCGGACTACACCCTGAACTGGTCGCCAGTCAGTCGCGGGGCACATATAGACACGGACAACCATTCGCACCCGCATTCACACCGTCACTGAGTGGGAACTGAACCCACGCTGCCCGCACCAAAGTCAGGCGAGTGGACCACTACACCTAATAGTATATGTATTAACACAAATAATTAATTGTGAAAAAAAAGAAATAATGAATCAAGAAAATAGTTAATTAACAGAACAACCCTACAGTCATCCAGAAATTCACAAGTCTGGTTTGAGAAAATCCTTCACGAATGGCATTAATTTCCACACGTGAAGCCTCAAGAATGGTCAGGGCAGTGTTAACAAAGCTAGAAAGGTGATAACTTCGAGTTTCATATCATAACATCAATTTGCCCACTCCAATTTGAGGAACCCGTGAGTATAATACCTTGGTACCTGTTCTCCAAACAGTGTCAGTGTGATCAGTGGGGACATCTGTGCCCTAAACTGGATCGTGGTCTTCACATTGGGCCTGTCTGCGACGACGGGAATGAGAGGTGCTAGAGATCATGTATGAGTGGTCTGTCAAAGCAATGGGGGCACACTGACCTGACCAATGGAGAACGAGTTTAGTGTAGACACTGTGTCCACAAAGCCAGTACACGCCCTCAAAAGGTAACGAGCCCAACCGGTCAGGTGCTGACATATAAGGAAGACAGGTAGTGTCAAGAGGACTTTTGGAATTGCTCAGGGAGGAATTCGAGACAAAGCTTGTGCATGGTAAAGATATAGATTGGCAATAAGATTTTGGTACATTCCCAACATACACATGCTGGCCAAATATATAGCAAAACAGCGGAATCTCACTCCTGGGCCAAACAAAGGCACCCAACCCGAATCATTAGTGGGTTTAGAACCATGAAGATTTTGACTCACATTGATGTAGGGGAGAGGAGAACCTGTTTCACCAAAGACGGTTTGACTGATGTATTGTGGACTGATGCATTAGGATGTGGGGAAGGCACAGCATGCGGGTTGCAGCAGCATGCGGCATGAAAAAACAAACATAGCAGTTGGAACGATTTTCAGAGCGTGCCACATGAAGGGCATTCGGAAACCAAACAGTCATGCTGTAGGAGGTGCAAGGAGCAGAAGTAGTGGCAATTGCAAGTATACAAAGAAGGTATCTCGTAAGGTACAACGTGGGAGCATCGATACACAATTTAATCACGATAACCATGGCGATTAATGCCAAACCACCAAGGAGACCCCCGGAAGATGTCATTGTCAGTGTGCGTGTGTGTGTGTGCGTGCATCAGTTCAGACAGATGATTGGTCGTTGCTCGGCTTTTATGACCTATCTTCTGCTCCTCTATGACCTATCAACGTGCAATCAGTTGCTAGCACTGATTTTAGCTAAAAGTGTATGCTAACAGTGAAGCCTCTTTCTTAGCGGTGATTATTTAGCCTCATTAGGGCGACCTTTACGGTCATAGAAGGTGATGGAAGTGGAGGCGCTGGGACCGTAGGAGGCGCTGGGACCTTCTTGCAGGGTGACGCGTGAACCTACGCGGCTCTTTTAGCAACTTCCACTGCAGTGTGGGTCACAAGCAGGACTTCGAAAGCCTCCAGCCAGCGCTGATGTCTCCACATTTTCCGTCGGAATCAGCACGAAAATCACCGGGTTTGATGTCATGCAGGGGTCCGTCAGCCAGCCTTGTGAGTGCTGATTGGACTTGTTTCCTGAAATTGATTAGTCGATAATGTGCAATACCTGAACGGTTTGTATGCCCATCAGCAGATCTGGCTTTGGGAGACTCGAATGGATCCAGTAAAATGGAGTGCCTGCTAAAATGATCTCAAAAAGGGATATGGGGCACACACATCCTCATATATACTTGACCTAATTTAATTGACTTCCCAGTATTTATTTGCGGGTGGTAGCTATCATGTGTTCTGAGGTCAAATTGAAACACGTCAGAAAGCTGTTGTCCGACGAAAGCTTTCAAAGAATTGTAATAAGATTCTGAGAATAATTTTGGTTAATTGTGCTACTTGTACATTTTGTAAGTTTTGGGCTTTGAAATGTAGTTTTTCAGACCACAGTTAAAATGTATCTTTGCTGACTCTATGCCAGTATCAGCTAAGAATGTCAGTGTTCCTTTTTCAACCTATAGTCTCCAAGTCTTGTAATTTGTAACATGTATACCGCATGTGGAAGGCCACCATATCATGCCATATTGACCTAATGACAAACGTGCAAAATTTAGTCGATATCGCTTCATATGTCAACCCAAATAGGTGACTGTTCCATAATGAATTCAAAATTATAGACATTAATTGTTTGTAGAACAATCATCATTTGTATCACTATAATAATGCCAATATCGGTGCCGTGTTTGCAGCCTGTTGAATTGGCTCGAAGTGAAACGATAAATTCAGATTTAGTGGCAATCAATTATGTGTCGAACATAATAATGCAACGTGTGATGAGACTTGCTGCTCAGCACAAAAATAAAACAATCCACTGCATTTGTACTCCGGAACACAAAACAAGACAAAAAACGAAACCAACAAAACAAAGAGAAGAAAACAAAAACAAACGACTCCAGACATCACCCCCCCCCCCCCCCCCCCCCCAAACCCCTTTTGATAAAGTGACATCATCCCGCCCATGCTCACTTTAGCAAAATACAAAAAACAAAAAAAAACATTTTCGACAACCAAAAAGCGTTTAATACCGGACAGAATTTTGCCCAATGGGTATCGACTTCAATAGTGGACAAATATCGTCAACAGCATCCGTGCGAAGTGGATGCCGGCAGTGTTGGGGGATGGGCGGTTCAGGTTCAATTGAATGGGCGGATAGTTCCTGATTAACCCGATATTTGCTGATAGCCCAAACCGTGGGATTTGACTTGGGATTGGGAAATGTCAAGGAGGCGGAAAAGAACATTGCGCATGAAGTTCAATTCGTAAGAAGGACGCAATGCAAAGCACGTATGCATGTTGTGAAAAATATGTGTTCTTTGACAGTTTAAAAACAAACGTGCCCAATTAGTCGTGCGCCCACAGATAAACGTCTTGGAAGTAGTTGCAGAGGTTTTGGGGTTTTGCTCATTTTTAAAGGCATTTTTGTCTTGTGAATTGCGCATTTTCACAAAACCGATATTCTCACCCCAGTAAGTAGTTAACATTTTGCTTTTCACATTTGTGTTCATTTATTTATATCAATGGAATTAACCATGAGTTTAACCAGAATTTGGATTTCTCTAGTACCCCAAAAAATAAGAATTATTCAAAATGTGCATTTTTAATTATTTTTCTCTGACCAAATGTCCACCAGTGAATAGTTTCTCGAAACCTCGAGAAATTACAAATCGTCTTACATTTTGGGTGATTCCTCTATCACCTTAGGTCCCAGACCAAACATCTACGCGGGGAATAGATCCTCAGACAATTACAAGTAATAATTCTTTGTTATTCCTCGTCTTTTGTTATCATGACAAGAAACAAAGAAAACAAAGAACATAAACAACAGCACTGCGATCCAAATATAATGCTAATTCTGTCAATTTGGACTGGTTTTGGAGAGGGCAAGGACTTCTTTCTAATTCAAAGGGATCTATCAACAATTATACTTCATAGTTGCATAAATGAACTCCATCAGTGTGTATTATATGAATGTCTGGTGGTGACTGTAAATGAAATAACTAGCGTAAGCGAAGCAGTGTTATCGGTGCCAAGCGCGTCTTCATTGCAAAAAAATAAAAAGAAACCGCGATGTCGGATACGCGTGTGTGTCTGCATATCGCCAGTAAAGCGCTGCTCTGTCTTTGGGGCCGCCGGGAGTCAGCCAGAGGTCAGACGAACTGGGTCCCCCACCACCGTGAATGCAAAAGCCCTCTTTTTTTCCCCCTCCTTCCTTCGGACAGTCTCTGATCCAATGTCTATCCAATGTCCCTTCTTTCCACAATGAAAGCGTCTTCTTGCACCGTCCACGTCCCCTCCCAGCCTCGACCTCCTCAAATCTGTCCATGAGGCCGCACGGCTCGGAGGAGGGAGGCGGCCGCTCTCGTTGTGACACTGCAGCGAGCCGTGCGAGAAGAAAGGGGGCGCAGAAGTGCTGCGTGTGGAGGGCCGTGCTGTGGGTCGCTTGTGTTGTTGGTCTTCTTCCAGACTGCGTTCTTCTTGATATTTGTCATAGGGGGATTGATTTGCGGAGGCCACTGTGGAACTCAGCTCACGACAAGAACACGGCCAACTCGGACAAATCAGGCCACAGGCGATACACAGTTATCAGTAACTTGCCCGAAACGTAGTAGTTTTGTCAGAAAGCTTCTGTCCCTGTTCGCATCGAAATATAACAGTCAAACACATTTCCAGACATTTGACAGTTTTACCTAAAAGTTCTAAATCCTTGATTCATTCTTTGTTCTTTCTCAACCAACTTTCTTTTGTTTTTTTTTTGGTTGTTGTACACAGGCTCCCTGTTGCTGGGAAACCACATTCATTTATCCACATCTCCACGCATTCCACAGACTTCTCTCCATATTCTTCTCTCATACGAGACATAATAGGTGACGTGTACGCGTGACGTTCTTTAACCTGGACTTTAACTTAACCTGGACTTTAACTAGACTTTCGAACCTAGATCTCAATGAGACTCTTTAACCTGAACAATAACTAGATTCTCTAACCTAGACCTTAACTCGACTCTACCAATGGAATGTGGGGAGAGCAACAATACCGATATCACTTAATACAAAGACAAGATTGTTCCAACCAAAATACACGACTATTATAAAATAAAAAATGATTACATTCTTTACCGTAGTTCTCTGTTCTGGTCCGTTTGGAATGCCGAGGTGATGGCCAATCCAAGAGGGTGGCCGGGCAGTCCCCCCTCCTAATGCTTGGGTAAGGGCAGGACTAATGTGCTTGTCACTGGTCCGGAGAGCCTCTGGATCGGCGATCAATCCTGGAATCCCACTTCTGACACCAACGGTTTTAGCAAATCTTTTTCTGACAGAATAAGTAAGGAAGCAATCTTGTCTTTGTGGGTTTTTAATACAAAAAAGAAAGAAAAGTCTTTGCAAAGAGAGGAAAAGGTACAAGTCTTATGAGTTGTCACCCCTAAATGAAGCACAGACAGAAACCTCTTCCTTATATCGAAGTGAGAGAGACAGAGAAGGAAAGCAAAACCATTATCTTTGTCCAGCTGCACTCAACTTATCTTTATCGAAAAACAGCTAGTAGTCACAACATGGCTGGGAACAATTAGTACGCACAGCATAGCCGGGAAAAAGCTAGTCGTCGCAACATAGCTAGGAACAATTAGTACGCACACAGAGCTAGTAGTTACGATGTAACAATAGAGCATCTGAAGGTTGTATAACACTAATATAAGTCATGTTTGGTATATATAAAACATACATTTTCCAACTCACCTAAAACAGTGACGAGTCTGCGTATCAACAGGAAGCGGAGCGGCTCTTGCTGCGGTGCGGCCGACACAACCTGCAGCTGAACACGCTCGAGACTGTAGAGATGATGGTGGACTTCAGGAGGCGTCCTTCGCCGCAGCTGCACCTCACGCCGTCCAACTGCCCTGTGTCAACCATCGAGACATTCAAGTTCCTGGGAATTCCAGTCTCTCAGGACCTGAAGTGGGAGCTCAACATCAACTCCATCCTCAAAAAGGCCCAACAGAGGATGAACTTCCTGCGGCTTCTGAAGAAGCACGGCCTGCCAGAGGAGCTGTTGAGGCAATTCTACACAGCGGTCTTCGAATCAGTCCTGTGTTCTTCCATCACAATCTGGTTTGGCGTTGCTACAAGAAAGGACAAACTCCGACTGCAACGGACACTCAAGCCTGGTGAAAAGCCTGTCGGTACCCCCCTACCCACCCTTGAGGACTTGCACGCTGCCAGAACTAAGACAAGAGCATGCAAAATCCTCTCGGACCCTCCGCATCCCGGTCACCGGCTCTTGCGGCTCCTTCCCTCAGGCAGGCGCTATCGAACAATGCAAACTAAAACAAGCAGACATTCCAACAGCTTCTTCCGGCTTGCCGTTAACTTCTTAAACAGTTCATTTACAATTCCATTGCAGCATGCTGCCAATTTTTTGTCTTGGGTTTGTTGTCACATTTCTGTCGGGCCAATTATGCATTACTCGTGCACTCACTGTCGTCGTCTCGCCACGCTGCACTGTTTGCATATCTGTTGTTGACCAATATTGATCATAATATATGATCATAAACATATGGACATAAACTCGAGCCTTAGCCTTCATTCGAAACAGTTTTTCTCTTTTTTTTGGTTTTTATTTTATATTTGACAAAAGTAAAACACACCGCTCAGCTCCAAGCGGCCCATCTGCCATTATCGCCCGTTGTCGGAGTCACGGTGACGGACGCTGAAATTTGCTCTGCGCCAACAATCGCCCATTCCGAGGGAATTTGAAACGGCGGACAGGCGGAATGAGACGTCTCCACATGAAAGGCCGAGCGGCGGCGGCGGGGGTGGGGGGGTGGCGGGGGGGGGGGGGGGGGGGGGGCGGGCGGTTGTGACAGACGAAGCCGCGCGTGGAACAAAGGCTGGTCGAACTGACGGACGGAGAGATGAATGCGCCGCTCGCTGCCGCTGCGACGGGAATGATAAATGGGCAGAAGAAGCCGCGGGCTCTCGCAACACAAAGATCACCTCGACGCTGCACCTTTGCGAAGAAAAGAAATTCATCTTTATTCACAACTGCACACCATTCTGGTGAAGTGCGCAAAAAAAACAAAATGGGGTATTTTGGGATCTTCGCACGAGTCGCAAAAAGTTCTACATCACTGTAAAACTTCACTTGTGCACTCAAAATGATTTGAATTGGTCTTGTTTGACTAGTTGCTAGGCAGCGTACGTAACGGGGAAAAAAAACGTAACTGAAAACAAGAACGATAACGCACGTTTATTAATAACTTAATAATCCATCCGTACATAACTGCGGCTTGCCCAATGAGGAAAAAAATATGTACGATATTGGCAGTTTGAATGGCAAACTATGATCAAATTCTTGCTCTGTATTAAATACAAAATCCATCTTGATGCTCTGTACCAAATACTTTAGCTTGGCAACGCAGCTGAATGGACTCACTCACTTTTTAATTGGTCATATTTCTGACCAGTCATTTGTTGCTAGGCAGAGTTCCTAACGCTTAAGCATGGAAAAATTGTATATGCAGTTAGAATTGCAAATTCGGATGATAACATGCTTTTTAATAACACATGCACTTTGCAAGTACACCGCTCCTCTGTATTTATTGTAAAATCAATCTGGATGCTCTGTATTAAACACGTTTTGGAGGAAAAAGGTCCAATTTTAGCAGGCGTGGCAACATAGCAAATCATAATCGCTAGCATTTCTTTTCTGGGCTACCGTATTACTTTCCGATTAAGACGGGGCTTTGGCGCCATCTTATGGCATCAAAGGGCATTTAAGACCGAGCACAAAAGCTGCAAATAGGTGACTTTTTCAGAAAAAATAAGTGTAGCCACGAAGTATTTGTACTCGGTTACTTCCCACCACTTTGGCGCCTTCCAATGGCGGCACGTCGGAGGAGCTGTTTTTTGCGACTACGCGGAAATATTCCCATGCTGAGTTTGTGCTAATGTGCGCGCTGCAGCGTGTCCAGCGGAAGGCCGCGTGTCAGCGCCGACTGCGGCATTAGCATAAAAAGAGCGGGGGTCAATCCGCCGCGTATTCCTCAGCCGCTCGGCTGGAGAGTATTAATAATAAAACAACACAATAAGGAGGCGACTCGGCGCACAGCCGCAGCGGGCTCGCATTCTCTCTCGCTCTCTTGCGGCGTACGCCGGCGGAATATTTATGGCGCGGGGCTCGCTGCGCTTCAATTAAAGGACGCTCTCCGTGCCGGGCCGGGTGTCTCTCTCGCCGGCGGACGCCCTCAAGACTATTCCCAATGTGATCTCTGTTCCTTTTCACCTTATTCCCCCCCGGCCTTTAGCCCGCCTCGCCGCTCGCTGCAGCGTTGTCGCAGTGCAAAGGCGAGGCATGCGTGTGCATATTAAGGGCGCCTGCGCTGATTTCCCTTTCTCCCCCCCCCCCCCCCCCACCTAGCGCCGAGAGCCTGCTGGCTGGCGCTCCGGAGTCTTATGAATAAGGGAATAAGCGTGGAGCCGTTATTGAAGTAGATGGAGACAGATGGCCGCCGCTGTTTACACGTGAGAGAGTTGCGGGAAATAAAGTGAAAGGTGCGTACGACATCCGCAGCAAAAAGGATCGGTGCCGAGATTCAAATCCAATCTTTGTGTGCACATTCAATTACAGTGAACGCCCAACTCGGATGTTTTGAGACATGCAAAGCAATTATTTTGTTTGGAAATGTTTTATATATCCCATTAGAAAAAGAATCCGTTCCTGTATTGCGAGATTACTGTACTACTTTCCTGTTTCGACAGTACTTTGGCGCCATCTTGTGGCATCACAAAGGGATTTAGAGAGCGCAAAAAAAAAAAAAAAAGAAAACGGTCCGGCCGTGGGATAGCAGATCTTCACCCAGCCTAACTGCCAAGTCGTGGGTGGAGAAACTCAGCGTGGGGGTGTTTATGATGTCAATATCAAATTTCAAGAGAAAAATTGAAAAGTTTTTAGTCGCACTTTGAGAATAATGAGATCCAATTTAATACAAACTTCAAAAACACCCGAAGGCTCGTACGAGTGTCCGCCTATTTCTCCTTAGGCGACCTCAAACAGATTTGAACAGGCAGTTATCATCTGACTTGTGCCACTCACACATCTCGCGCTTTGTCTCAGAAAAGTGATAGCACAATATCAGGGAAAGAGAGAAAAAAGGTTTACCTTCTTACCCTCGCGCTGAACATAGAATACATTTTATGTAGAAGTGCAAAGGCATATCAATATCAATATCAATATACACAGTGTATATTTCCAACAGAAGGGCTCGCTCACAGATCCATTTTTAGAAACGGGCAGATAACGCCTTTTCTTTTCGGTGGTACTTGGCATCCAAAGTTTGGAGAAGCACTGTTCTATCAAGCGTAAGCCGGGTCTCGCTGAAAGATGCACAGCGCTGTCAAATCAGGCATGAGAAACCAGCATTTGCCAAATGAATTTTTTAGACACAAAGTCACCCCCCCCCCCCCCAGAAAATAGAGGGATTGCGGGTTTGCTCCAATCGACAACTCGTCATGAAATTATATTTTCCAGTGTGCCGTCGGACGCTGTCTAGCGGGGGTGCCATTTAAATTCATGCGTGGCAGCGTGGGCCGCAAGTCGTATTCAAATGTGTCGCCAGAGCGGCGGAAATCTCTCGCCGGCGCTCGCTGTGAACAAGATGGCCCGCCGCGCTGGAGGGGAAAATTACTCGAGGGCGGGGGGGCCAAGCGAACGCTACCGGCGAGAAAAAAAAAAAAAGAAGTCGTCACTTTGTCCTCATACGGCACAACCTCCGAATGGGATTTTTGAACCAAATTCCACGGAAAATGACTTTCGTGCTGTTAATTTTCCATGCATATATTTGATGTGCTGGACCATCACTATCCTCATAATTGTCTGTGTGTCAAATTATGAGCGACAGATCTTTTCCAAATGTATTACTAGCCTGTCTAACATGAATCAATGGATCATTAATTCCTTAATCAATGTTTTAGAGAAAGAAATTGCAGATTTTTTTTGTTTGTGCTTTTGGATTAAAAAAAAAAAACTACTATCAAACAGTGGCGTGTTGTATTTTACCTAAGACATGAAAAATAACAGTTATGATGATTTTGTTTCTTTTTCCACTGTTTGGCGAGTCCCCCAAGACCTTTGGAGGAGCAACAGGTGCATGTTTCTGCGGCAACCTGTGCAAATGTGGTGGCAACACAGACAGTTCTCACAGACTGTTTTTGACTCAACCCGTTAACACCGTCCACACGCTTCCATAAAAAAAAAACATAAAATCAAAGAAAACAGACAGTTCTCCGGACTGTTTCAAGCTCCCCCTTGAAGACTTTTACCACTTTCCCATAGACAATGTACAATTTCACCATTGCCGCCATTTCTCGCACACTGGTTAAGTCTAAAATCAATTTTAGTAGATAAGGATCAAATTTGACCTTGGAAGAGCCTCAGTGTAGAACAACTTTGGAGCAGCTGTACAGAAGGATTATTTTTAAATAGTTTCCTGTGTATTTTGGCTAACTTTTATACATTTACGATTGTTTCGTTCCCGTTAAATGGCGGCAACCAGGGTGGCGGGCGGCGACCCAGAAGCGGGTTGCGGACCCGTCGTGGGGCCTTCGCGGACAATTAGTCAAAAATTACAGGGGTCCTCGGTTTACGGCGGTACCGGCACACGATGTTCCGAGGTAACGGCTAGCAGGCAAAAACGTTTTGGATATTTGACTTCTAAAGCCGTCAATGGCAGTGAATGTGTGTTAAAATAAGATATACATACTGTGTTTTGTAACAATGCTTTTTTTCCCTTGAACTTCTACGACTTGGTGACAATGGGAAAAAGCGGATCCCAAGGTGATTCAAAAATTAAATGTATTCTATTTTGGAATACAATAGACCGACCGTAACATAAAATGTGGTAAAAGTGAAGCGCACTGAAAACGTTCCAGATGCACTGTATGTTAAAATGTGACACTGCGAATCACCGTGACAACGCAAGTCAGGAATGGATTATTTCTATTGTCATTGATTGTCTGTGGTCAATCATCTTTTTTTGCGCGCAGATGCGCATTTTGAGGACATCCTAATACAATGTTTGACCCCAGCCCACCATTTGACCTTCACCCTTGACATCGCAGCTAAACTTAACCTTTCCCCTTTAGAGCCTGTCTCTCTTCAACCCCTCCATCATAGGAAAGCCCTTCTTTTGTACTTCTGGCATGAATGGGCAAAAAAAAAGCATGAAAAAGAAGCCCAGAGTGAAAATAGTGAAGAAAATGATAGCAGAACAGTGACAAGACTGGGACATTAGATGTTGGTCAATTGTTTTGTCGTCGTGTTTCTTTTTTGTCACCCGTCATAGAAGCACCTTCAACATTTAATACCTAACCCTAAAAAAAACCCCCAGCAAGGTTTGGTTAATTCTCATAAGTGCTTTGACTCCATCCATCATTCGCTCGTGCCCCGATGACTCCCTTCTCGCTGACCTTCTTTCTCTCCCTGCGTGGAGGTGTTTTGTGTTTTTCTTTTTTTTCCCCTCCCCCTCCTACGTCAATTGATTAAAGACGCATTAATCACGCTGAGGGATTATCCCGTGCCTGCAAAAGGGCTTCTTTCTCTAGTAAACCAATTATACTTTTTATGGGATGAGAAGGTTAAATGGGCCGCCCGGGCTATTCATTCCAGATGCTTGACACTTTAGGTCTGGAGAGGAAGAGGAGGAAGGATGGATGGAGGATAAACGGAGGAGGATAGAGGAGGCGGAAGGGACGCAGGCGGGCGGAGGTCATGATACGCTTTTAACGAGGAGTTTGAATAGAGAAAACAGAGCCAAAAAGCATAAAAAGATATGATTGCCTCTTAAAGTTAATTGGGGGTGTGAAAGGTAAGCTTGCATGATGCTGCCCCACTTTTTTTCTTTTCATGGCGCACCGAAGAAGTCAAAGAAAAGGGAGGAGGAGATGGCGCGCCGTGGCTTTGAGATGTCACGATTGACTTTTAGGGCTGAGGGGAGGGGCCACATGAAATCGTGCACACGCAAGCCCCCACAAGTAGCTGGCACACCGCTTAACACCCCCCGAAAAAAAAATATGACAATGACACTTTTAGCACAGTAGTTTAGCATATGGTGGCTAGTGTGACGAGCTAACGTGACAGTCTGGCTTCACTCACTAGCTGAAAGCTTCATTAGTGATTATGACCAGAAACATCTTTAGAAAGTTGCTTTTAGCATATGGTGGCTAGTGTGAGACGCTAACATAGAAGTTTACATCCTCATTCAGAAGCCCCTAGCTTCATTAACATGTGATTATGACTGAAAAAATCATTTCCACAAATACCTTTTAACACTTGAAGGCTCGTGTGAAATTGTAACATTGCAGTCTACATCTTCGCTCCGCAACTCAAAGCTTAATTATCATGTGAATATGACCGAAAACATCTTTAGAAAAGTTCCTTTTACCATGTGGTGGGTAGTGTGAGAAGCTAACCCAGCAGTCTATGTCCTCATTCAAAAAGCTCAAAGCTTCATTAGCGTGTGACCAAAAACACTTTTAGCACAATAACTTTAAGCACTCGGCGGTTACCGTGAGAAGCTAACGTAGCAGTCTGTACTTTTCACTAATGGGCTCCGAGCTTCATTAGCATGTAACTTCTACAATACAATGGCTAGTGTGAGACGCTAACACAGCAGCAATTGTTTTTGCTCAAAACGTCATTAGCAAGTGATAATGACCAGAAACATCTTTAGCGCAATTTCTTTTAGCACGTGGCAGCTAGCGTGAGAAGCTAACATAACAGCGTCTAGTATCTTCACGCAGAAGCTGAAAGCTTCATGAGCATGTGATTATGAGCAGAAAGCTCTTTAGCACAATGGCTTTTAGCATGTGGCAGCTAGCGTGGGAAGCTAACATAGCAGTGTGTCTTTACTCGCTGCTTCTTTCTTGTCAAACAGACGGCCTCAAATGCAGCCCCCCCACCCCTTATAAGCCCCCAAAGGAGCCAAAATCTAAGTTTTCTTCATCGAGCACAAGTTTCTTCTGGGCTTCTTTCAAGAAACAAGGCAAACAACATTCTGCTGCTTTTCATGCTCGACAGCCGTTTCTCACATCGTGAAATATGCACCACGCTAGAAGGCCGCCATTTATTTTGCATGCACTTATATCCCGCCTTTTGTCTCCCGTTTGCCGTCTGCGTGCCTGGAGGAACTCGAAGACAAAAAAAAAGCAAAAAAAAAAGAAAAAAAGAGTCCGTCGTCCTACATACGTCTATTCGGTCTGACTTTGAGCAGAGAGCGTGAGTGAGTGATCAGCTGCTCCTGAGCACAGATTGTAATGGTAAATGGATTTTCCCTTGTATAGCGCATTTCTACGTTCATGGTACTCAAAGTGCCTGCTTTGGTTTTGTATCTGCAGGCAATTAATCACAAAAACATCATATTGGGTATATTCAAAAGTTTATGCCGATGCTTCATATCAGCCCAGCGAAAGCGTGAATATCAATCAAATTGGAAACCTAACCCTTAACCACAACTCCAATCCCAAAACTCGAACCCAACCCTAAGCCTCCAACACTTAACCCGAACCTAACCCTAACCCAAAGACCCTGAACCCCAACCAACCCCGATCTCAAACCCAATCCTTTGTCGAATCGCTCACAAATGTGCTGCATCACTGGGCGAGGTGTTCTTCAGGAAATTCAATGTTGTCGGAGAAACGGTAAAGCCGACAGAAAGCTTTCATGAAAGTTACGGTAACTTTCATCCTGCGGGGGCTCCTGAGGTGTGTGTGTGTGTGTGTGTGTGTAAGTGGGCGATCAGAACAACACGTGAACAGCTGTCAATGTCTTGCACGTCGCGTTCTCAGTCGGATAAGACGCTTCCGAGCTGCTCGTGGCTGCTGTCGCGTCGCGTATTCTAACTGTTGATGTCGACGGCTGTCTGTGCGATTCTCTCCGAGAGGCAAAAACGAAGAGAGTCTCGCAGCCTCCGAAAGGAGTAGAAAGTACAGATATAATGAAGTATTTGCGACTTCCCACCACTGGACATTGATGCGGAATAAAGCACAAGAGCTCTGCGTTCACAGATGACTTGGAGCGCAATGTATTCGGCCGATTTGGTTCAAAAATGCCAGACGGTGTCAACAACGTGTATTATTGATCAAACAAGCGGGCAATATTAACGCACAACGATGCTAATTATAATGCAATCTGCCACGTTGCCTCCAGCTCTACCGAACATGAGGCGCCTTTGCTTATTATTTATACATATTGTACATATAATATGAGGCGTGACAAGAAATAAAACACGTTCTCAATTTTTGTGTGGCACGCTGCTGTCACCCGATTGTCAAACGATTTTGTCGTCCTCCCCGCCGATTATTTCAGATAACAACACGCAGGTGTAATTTGAGTCCGGTGACTTTTGTACAAAGCGCACAAGTGTCCCCAATCAGCGGCGAGGATTTTGCCCAGACGCACTTTGAATATTGAATATTGGGAATATTGGGACGGCCGGCGGATCATCGCTCTTCATCAGAGCTGCAAAATAAGCGATGCAAAAAAGAAAAAGGCCAGACACGCTTCATTTCAATCCGCCGCTGACAGTGATGAGACCGCGAGGCCGACCCGCCGCCCGCCGCCGCCTCGCGACACAAGCCGGGAACGAACGTGGCATTTGTCCAGCAGATGGCTGAGAAGTCTTAATGTGCTGTTTGGTTTTCATGACGTGAGGGGAGACAAAGCGTGGAATGAGCAATGTTTGGCCCGCTAAAAAGTCCATTTGTTTTTTGTTTTTCAGGCCTGAAAGTACATTGGTGCCAGCTCGGAAACAAGAATTTGGGCGCCGCTTAGGATGCTTTTGCTAAGGGAAACGGGTCAAATCACGAGAAATGAGGCAAAGACTGCGGACATATACACAAATACAGTATCGTATAAATCCAGCGCAATCCATTTCAACATTCGAGTTAACCGTCAAATGTCATGAAGAAATAGTGAATAGTATTTTCCAGTGCTTATTCAAGTCATTGTGAATCGCTCACACACACAAACCTTTAAAGTAATACAGAAATATTACCACAACAGAGGGTGTCAGAAGTGGGAATCCAAGTAAAATTACAGAAATGGAGTCTTTTCCCTCCTTGGCTCTCAGGGCTTTCACCAGTCGGCGGAAAATTAACGTCACGTTTTATGACAGGTAATTTGTTGGAATCCCAAGTAGGTGCTGTGAAGATTTGCATTTTAATTTCCCCCACTTCGGTTCACCGGGAGCTTGATTACGCTCAGTCTCTGGCTGAGGGTTAATTGCGTGATCCGACTCGCGAGTGATTACACTCGCGTGAGTGATAACATAACGAGCTTTCATGATAGCAAGCTCGCTTTACGGGCGGATTGCATCATCATGTTAGCGTTTTGATTAACAAGCTAACAAAAGTGTCAAACAGATTGATACTGTTTTGTGCTGTACTGTGATTGGACCCTATTCCCTATGGGGGTGTGGCTTTGTGAAAAGTGAATGACGAAAATGCTATCTCATGTTCGTAGCATAGCATGATGTATTTTGGGAAACTGTTCAGCTGTAGGTTGACCAAAATGCTATGCTAATGTTTTGCTAAATGCAAACGTTTTGCTAACATTTTTTGAATGTTTTGGTAAAACACAAAAACAAAACAAATTCATCAAACAAGAGTCCAGTTGCCTCGATTCCACCACTGCTAATCACGGTAGTTGTGTTCGGCATTCGGATCATGAGAAGGTCGTTAAAAGATTGTCCAGAGTGCGTCCCGCTTCTCTGGCCCAGTGTCAGCTGGGATTGGCTCCAGCTCACCCGCGACTAACGAGGATACGGCATCTAGAAAATGGACGGACGGATGGAATTTTATCGGGTTTCTCAATGATTAGCATGGATTGCCTCGCACGAGCGAGCCGCACTGGAGGCTGTTTTGCATTGGAAATCAGTGCCGCTGGGAGGGTCCCCGCGGACCACAGCGCCGCTGAGCGCCGCCCACACTTTGCTGGCTTTTCATCCCGATGTCGGGTCGGCGAGGTCGTTTTGCAGAAGTACAAATACTTCATTACTGTACCCGAGTAGATTTTTCCTCCATCTTTACTTTTCGTGTCTTGTGGGTCTGATGGCGAGTCTGTGTGTGAGTGACTGGGCGTGAGCTGTGGCCGACAGCAGCACACAGACGTTAAAAAAAGAAATAAATATATCTATATCTATATATTTTTACAAAGTAAGGAGTAGAAAGTAGATGTTTTCAAATGTTGGGATTAAACATGAGATATGCGTTTAATTTGGTCCATGACCATGCTCGTTACTCACATCTCAAAGGCTTCATCCATTCTAGTCCCCCCTTAAAAAACCACAAAAAGGATTTTAATACATTTTTTAAATACATATTGCATTTTATAAAAGTGTTTTGTAATGACTTAATTCAATGGAATTTAAAGATATTGAATGTTTTTTGACCCATTTTCTTGCTCCGCTTCAATGAACATTTTGCTCATCCTTCTGGTATGTGCACTTTGGCCACCTGGGGGCAGTGTAATAAATACAGTCACAGTTGCTCAGTAAGCCTAGTAATATTAGTCGCTCTTCGCAGAGAATAAAGAATATATGCCTGTGAGTATTATTATATTGTCTGTCCACATGTTGCTCCGCCATTTGTGTTCAAATATCGACACCGAAAGCGTTTCGTTAGCTTGTGTATGGCGTTTCCCATCGTGTGTTAGCATTAAGCTAGCGGACGTGCGGCACAGTTATGTTGTTGTTTTCAAGAGAAAACGTGTAATTGTCTTTGTTTGACGTTGAGTTGCGTCGACGGCCATAGCGCGCTGACCTCCGCTGCCCAAATGTAGCTAGCTTCGTTTTGAGAAAAGCGCGTGAGTGAAGCTGCTGCTTTTTGTTGTCCCTGCGACGTGGACGTCTCCGGCACTTAAGCGTGACAATTGTTGCTCCGGCGTCTCTTCGTGTTAGCGTTTAAGTGATGCAAAAGCAACACAGCGGCGGGGCAGTGGGCTCAATTACGGCGACCGCTGGTCTTATCAATAATTGCTTCCCCCCCTTCCCTCGTCCTATTCCATCAATTTGAGCTGAAATGATCACATGCCCACAGGCTCGCTCTCTCGCTCTCTCTCTGCATTGCGTCCTTCATTGTGAAGGAATGAAACTCAATTTGATAAACAGCAGTGCCTATTGTGCGCTGATGTTATCATCCGGCAAAATGGCAGACCAGTCGGCGGAAAAGGTGTACAAATGAGTTTTTTCTTTTTTCTTTTTTTTTAAACCCCCCCCCACCCCAAACACCTTTTTGCTGTTTATTATTCCGCAAGCAAATGAGGGAATTGGCTCGCTGCCGGCTGCTAGTTTTTACAATTTCGACCGTTTTTTTTTTTTTCTCCCCCGCCGCCCGACATGTTAAGCTCAGCCTTCAGCGTGGGGATTTATACACTGCAAAGATAAGGAAGCGGTCATAATTAGTTCACTGGAGGGAAAGGAAATATTCCATTAGCATCTTACTTTTTTTACCGGGCCAACAGCACTTTTTCTGTTGGACTGTGTGCGCATTTGCTGCTGTTTGTAAGCCTTTCATGCAGAGTGCACTGTGATTCAATAAAAGCTGTTTTCTTTTATATTCATGATGGCAAAGTTGGTCACTGCAGCGGACAGCAGTTGAAGAGCTCCTTCCTTTCTGTGCGCGCATGAATCTTTCAGTCAGTTGTCCGTCAGTCACGATGGATATGCAGAATCTTCGTTTGGGGTCTGGATGTCAAAGTAGCGCAACAGTCACGACAGTAGCAAGCTGTTCAAAAACATAGCTTCTATATGCACGAGTCTATGGTGAAAGTTGGACCTCAGTCATTACCACGGACAGCTATTCAAAAGCACTTTCCTTACTACAAACGATCATGAGACGTAAGATTGTTTTACATAAGGAAAACCATCTTTTCAATACTATTCTATTTTAAATTATTTGTATTTTTTTTTAGATAAAGTCCTGTATGAATAGGCAGATTTAACTTTAATAAAAACAAAGAAATCATGGAGGAAAGGTTACTTTTTAGTACACATTTGTAAAAAATCTTGGATTGAGGGGTTGGTTTCCATTTTTTTGTTGAAATAATATGAAGCAAGTAAATAAATGATGCATTCAATCCCCTCGCTCCCTCCTGCTGTGCCGTTCATCTGCGAAGCTCCAAAGTGTAACCTTTCCATCTGACCATCACACCAGCTCGAAATGTCACCGCCGAATCCGTCTGCCGGTCTTGGGCGGACTTTTGACGGTCCCGTCCGTTCCTGGGGATTTGGGATGGAAAGTGGTGCGTCCTGCTGCGGTTGGGGGGGGGGGTAGTGTCTGTGTGTGTGTGTCCCTACCCCCACCCCCCACCCCCGCCCCTTTAAATATAGAGGGGACGGGGCGGTAGCCAGATGAGACCCCATCTGGACAGAGCGCCGCTTCCTGCCAACTCTCGACCCCCCTGGCGATTTGACTTGCGGGGGAGGCACTCGGTACTCCACTCTCATCAGCGGCCATCAAAGGGTGCCCACAGATACCCTCCCCCCTCCTTGCCCCCACCTCGCCTCATTATTGACCAAAAGAGGCCAAGCGGGGGACCTCCTCTTATGGCGAGTGCACTGCCGCTTTAAATTCTGTCCTCAAGCTTCAGGCCCTTTTTTTTTGCACATTTAACCCGAACATACTGTTCAGTTTCCATGCACACATAGAATGTTTTGGGCCAAAAATATCTTCAATGACTTCAACCTGTGTTATATTCAAGTGAATACACAACAAAAACAAGATATTTAATGTTCAAACTAATAATTTGATTAGATTTTTTTTGCAAATATTCACTCATTTGATGAATTTGATGCCTGTGGCATGTTCACCTGTGTTACATCACCTTCATTTTGAACAACACTTAATAATTAGCGTTTGGGAAGTGTGGAAATTTTGTCTGTGAAATTCAGTCCGGGATCGCCGTTGTCGTATTTGCGCTCCATAATGCCCCTGCATTATCAGTGGGAGACAGGTCTAGACTGCTGGTAGGCCAGTCTAGGCCAGTCTAGTACTCACACTCTTTTACTACCAATCCACGCTGTTGTAAAACGTGTAGAACATGGCTTGGCATTGTCTTGCTGAAATAAGCAGGCACGTCCCTGAAAATGACGTAACTTGGATGGCAGCATATGTTGCGCCAAAACCTGTATGTACCTTTCAGCATGAATGGTGCCTTCACAGGTATGCAAGCTACCCCCGCCATGGGCGCAAACACACCTACATACATACATGGTGGCTTTTGAACTTTGCGCTATCCAGAGCAGCCGACCAACAACGTTCCTGGCTGTTGTTGATTTGTGACTTTGGCTTTTGCATGGTAGAGTTTTAACTTGATGAACTGTGTTAACTGACAGTGACTTTTTCTGAAGCGTTCCTGAGCCCATGTGCGGGCAAAATCTTTTTCATGACGATGCCTGTTTTTAATGCAGTGGCACGTGAGGGGTCGACGCTCACAGGCATTCGAAAGACTCACTAAAGTTTTGGAAACATCAATTTTTCACAATGTTTTCAAAAACTAGTTTAGAATGAAAATGACACCAAAAAACGACTGATTTATGCTGTTATCGTTTTCCCAGTGTACAGGGTGTACTTTATCGCCGCACTCCCTCGGCGAGGAACTTGAAGGGCTGGTTGTTCAAAAACATTTGCGTTGTCTGGCATGTGGTCACGGAGGCTAATTAGCTCACTTGAAATGGTGTTTTTTTAAGGCTAACAGGCCCTTTCCCCCCCCTTCCCCCACTTAAAAAAATAATAAAACATAAAGCTGAAATGAAGTGAGCGCCCGCCGAAGTGGTCACGATGAAAGGCCTGCACTTTAAACTGTAGCGTCTAGCCACTAATGGCCGCGGAGAGGCCACTTTAGACTCAGACGTGTGGGCGTGTGCGCAATATGCGCACCCATTGTCCACTGTTAGATGGCGCAAAAAAAATGTTTGTTAAGTTGCCAAAAAAGGTGATGGATGGGCTTCTTCCACACGAAACTCAATCGCGCATGCCATAATGAAGCACAAATACTTTGTTACTGGACTTAAGTCATTTTTGATTCCTTCTGTAATGTATGTGTGTGTATTAGATATTTGTACGACACTCTAATAATGTCCATTGTGGTGACTGTTGCTCATAAAGACTCTTCCTCGCCCAAGTTGGGGGCAAGTAAAAGGGTCTTGTCTGACCACTGTGATTGATTCGTTCATTGATGAAGAGGTGTGTCCCCAAAAGTGTTATCTATATAGAACGGTATTGTTAGATGGCCCTTTTTTTGTGGAGAGTCATTATTCATGCCAAGAGAAAAATCAATGCGATGGAGAAAGTGAGAGAGAGAGAGAGAGAGAGAGAGGACAAAAAGAAAGGTAGAATCAGTCGAGGAGAGAGAGGAGCGAGAGATTAAGTCTGCTTGTTACAGAAGAAGATACACGCTAATCCCCCCCATCGCCTTTTGTTTGAGCCGTGATGAGCTAATTGGAATTGCTGAAATAGCGCAGCGGCGGCCGGCGAGGCCGCGTGGGAGCATTAAGCGCACCTCACCGTGTTCACACGCGGGCGCGCGCGTTCTCAGGTAAATCAGAAAACCCGTGTTTGCAGCACTGCGCCAACGAGCAGAATATTCGCTGTTGGCAAAAGAGCTTTTCATCATGTTTGTTAACTTGAGGGGCCAGGCTAATTCTGGCTGGCACAAAGGCGAGTGACGAGCGCTGACCTGAACGGAAATAGATGTACCCCAGGAAGTCTACTTCGTTACTGTACTTCAATTGTTCTGGGATCTTTACTGCTTTTTTGCTTTTACTTCCTACATTTGAAAACCACAAGCTTCTGTTGTTCAAAAATTCTAAAAGTCTCATCTGCAAAAAAAAAAAAAAACACTTCCACATGAGATGTATTTGATTTCAGTTGTTAGCTAATTTAGCAAAGCTACGGGAAGACGTTTTGATTGCATCAGCCAAGCCACCGCTTGCTCGCTCTTAAACAGTTTGTAACGATTATGTTTTTCTTAATATGACTGCAATGCAACTTTCGTTTCTGTCGTGTCAAGTTATCAAAATTTCCATTGTATATATTTGGCAATTAAATATTACTTTACGCTTAAATTTCAGTCTGTACGTTTTACTTTGACCTATAGTGGATAGAAAAAGTCTACACACCCCGCTATAAATGAGAGAAGGTCAATTAAGAGGAATTATGTTACTTTCCCGCCCTTGTGACTTATTCTGTATAACTGGAAAAAAAAAAACCAACAAATGAATTTTATTTGGCGCTTTCAATGATGTGAAATGATGCCTTGAAATCAGACCGATATCAGCCCAATACCGATACCCGGAAGTGATTTATTTTTTTAATTGCTTTACATTTTTTACGGTCCACATTTTTAAAATGATTTTTCTTTCTCATTTATTTTGATATACATGAAAACCCAGCCATTTAAACAAACGTGTGTCGACTTTTTCTATCCACAATGAGTACTTTATTTTTTTTTCATTGTACTTGTACTTCAGTACTTTTTCCACTGATCAACTTGCTGTGACGTTAGCGAGCCGAGGTGACTTATAGGCGCTTATCGATCACTTTGATTCGTTCCAGATTAGTGACGGCGGCTGTAATTGCATTTCACTACTAGCGGGAGCAGCAGCTGTTGAGGACGCGTCCGCGCTAGCCATGAAGCCATTGTGAGGAGATAACGCCTTGAGTTTTTCACGTGTGTGAAGGTGCTGCCTCTGGGGTGTGTGTGTGAACATTCGATTGATTCCTCAAGGTTGGGGGGGGGGGGGGGTTGGAGTTGGCCCGCTTAAGTTGACAATCGATACAGATTTTCGAGCCTTCCGTGAGGAAATGAGCGTCAATTACCTGAGACTGCAGCGGTTAATTACACCGCACGGAGAAGCGACGACACATCAGCGAGCCCGCTTGACGCCGTCGCGCCGCGTCGCACGGATGCGACCTTTGGATGGCAGTGTCCAGCCTGGGTTCGGGTTTCAAATGAAGTATTCAATTCAGGGTTAGGCTTTCGAGCATCAGTTCGGGTGCCAAAAAGAATGTTCTTTTATTTGAAGAGTTAAAGATGGGATTCCAAACAAGTTTAAAACCTGGGTTAGGGTTTCTAATTAAGCATTCAAACGAGGGTTAGGGCTTCAAATAAGGGTTACGGTTACAAGGCTGAGTTAGGGTTCCAAAAATGGTTTGTTTTGTATAAAGATTTCAACAAGTTTCAAATGAAAAATTCAAGCCATGTTGTAAGGGTTTAAAAGTAGGGTTCCAAGCCTAGATAATGGCTTCAAATAAGGGTTAGGGTTTAGAATTAGAGTTTCAAGATGGGTTTAGGGTTTCAAATTTGAGTCTAAAGTCTGGGTATAGTTTCAAATGATGGTTTCCAGCCTTGGTCAGTTTTCAAGCCTTGTTCGATGTTTTAAGTTAGGGTTTCAACACAGGGTTAGGGTTTCAAATTAGAGCTCTCAAGGAGGGTTAGTGTTTTAATACAGGTTTATGGTTACAAATTCGAGTTCTCTAGCCTGGGTTTGGGTTTCAATAAAGGGCTAGTATTTCAAAGTCGTGTTTCAAGCCTCGGTTGTGACTTGAAATGTGTGTTTCAAATCAGGGTTTCTCATCGCCATGACAGCTTTGCTGGCGCTCACCTGTCCCCGACAAGCTTTCCCATCGACTCACAATTGCCTTGCAGCAAGCGCTGCTCGATGAACTTCAACTGAAACGCTTTCCACATTCCCCGACTTGTGGCGTGAACTGAAGAGGAGCACGAAAGGCTACTTTTCAATCGTGCGCTTTTTTTGGTGCTGCTTCTTTAAACACACTGCAGCTATTCGCTGGCTGGCGCTGTCCAACTGACAAAGAGCCTGGGGGCATTTGGGGGGCGGCTGCTGCTGGTGGGGGCTTCTGTGGAAAGGTGACACGATCGATAGGCCTCAGCAGCATCTCTCATGCTGCTAATGTGCTCACGGCCGCCCCGTTCGCCACCTCGGCGCCCGCTTTCAACACATCCAGACAGAAATAGGCGGGAAAAAGAGGGCAGGAACACACTCGAATGGATTTTTTTGTCTCTTGTTTTTCTTTGTCCAAAAGTTGGGTTTCGAGTTTATTTTATTCCTCGCCGGCAAGAGGAGAGATTGGATGGAGCAAAACGGAGGGAAAGCAGCACACAAGGTCTTTTCAATAACAAGAACCCCAGAGTGTCAGCTGAAGACTCCGAGAAATCACTGGCACATGCCACATCTTTCGACAAATTTAACATACGTCAAACATTAAACAACAATGGGGTTCATGAGAGAACTGCACGTTTGAAGTTTGCTAAAGAGCACTTGACTGTTCCACAGCACTACTGGCAAAATATTCTGTGGACAGATAAAACTATAGTTGAATTGTTTGGGAGGAACACACAATGCCATGTGTAGAAGAAAAATGGCACAACACACCAGCATCAACACTTTATCCCAACTGTGAAGCGTGGCGGAGGGAGCATCGTGATATGGGCGTGCTTTTCTACCCAAGGGCCTGGACAGCTTGCTATCATCAATGGAAAAATAAATTCACAAGTTGGTCAAGATATTTTGCAAAAGAACTTGAGGCCCTCTGTCCAACTGTTGAAGCTCAAAAGAAGATGGGTATTGCAACAGGACAACAGAAGCAAATCAACAACGGAATGGCTTCAGAATAAGAGAGTACGTGTTCTGGAGTGACCCAATCAAAGTCCTGACCTCAACCCAATTGAGATGCTGTGGCGTGACCTCGAGAGCCATTCACACCAAACGTCCCAGGAATCTTGCTGAACTGTGTAACAGTTTTGTAATGAGGAACGGTCCAAAATTCATCCTGATTGTCGTGCACGTCTGATTCGCAACTACAGGAAACGCTTGCTTGAGGTTATTGCTGACAAAGGGTCAAGGGTCCAACCGGTCATCAATCATTTCAACACAGGGTAAGGTTGTCAAAATGAAGGTTTCAATCCTATATTAGGGTTTCAAACAAGGGTTAGGGTTTGAAATTATTGTATCATGACAAAGTTAGGATTTTAAATAAGGATTTCAAGACAGTATTTCGAGTCGCATTCCTCACGTCTGCACATTGCAAACTCTCCCCGAGACTTTTTTTTTAACTCCTTGTTCCAAACAATATCAAATAATTGTATGTTTTTCTCTGGAAAAAAACATACCGAAAGTGTTGCCACAACACGCACACTATTTCGTATGCCGCCCACCTTGCGCAGGCTGATGAGGAAGGTGGAGCGTTTTCCAGTTGACACGGGGGGCAGGAGTGGCATCTCTCCACATTATCCCGACACTTTGGGGAAATGACACGCCATGAATAATGAAAGGCGGAGCATTGCTCCTGTGTTTTCGCAGCGCATTTACATTTATTTACAGCGCCCTGCTGCTCACGTATTCATTGCTGGCATTTCCAATATAGCCATTGTCGCTTCAGCTACATCGGGGATTCTTGAACTGTTTACACCAAGTACCAAATATACACAAAAAGAAAAAAAATATTACAGTACCACTGTAATGACCAACATTAAAATACATTAGTGGAGTTGGCGAGTTTTTTTTTTTTTTTTTTTTTTTTTTAAATCAAAAACAAGATCCTAAAAAGTATATTTTATATTATTGCAAGCAACTGCAAGATTACACAGTTTCAATGTTAACACAGTGCTTTAATATAGTAAAATGACATTTGCACTTAACTCGTTCACTGCCATTGTTTCCTTTCGTCAACTGGAATTCTCCCGTTTATTGCCACAGACGTGAATATGCGTCAAGTGCATTTTTCAACAGGAAGGCATGGAAGAGGATCTCGCCCAGTTTGTCTGTGAAATTCAGGTTTGTAGACCACTGTAAAGACAAACAGACCCCTGTAGATGGTGGCATTGCATAGCTTTGGATTTGCCATCAGCACACCTTTTGAGTAGAAGATAAAGATCAGGCGGTGAATTTAGGCTAGGTCATGTCGATTACAAGAAAGGTTTATGCGCCTCACACTCAGATGCATATGTATGATATATATATATATATATATATACATATATATACATATATATATATATTAGGGATGGGCGAGGACTGATAGCAGGTATTGGTATCAGGCCGAGGTACCAACCTTATTTCAAGGTGTGAGGTACTTGTGAAGCTGATAATACCAGTCACTGATATTTAAGGCAAAAAAAAAAAAATCTGACATCAAGTCCTCCTTCTTGCCAGTAGTTGGCGCTACAGTGCGACAGTTCGACACGCATGCAAATAATCATGTGCGTTAGAAAGAAAGACAGCCGAAGTGCTCCAAAACCAGCCACAAGGAGGAGAACAAACTTAATTTTTTTCCTGGTGAAAGAAGAGTCTACTCGTTGTTTTGGTAGGTTTGATGCTTATTTTGACAGACACAACACAAAAATCAGTCAAAATGCTGTAAAACGACTGACTGGGAAAACGGCTGGCAGAGTGAATGATTTTAATCCAAATGTACTGCACAAAAAAGTGACATAATTCTGCCTAAATATTTACAAACAAACAGCTCCATACGATTAAATGTGAATGTATTGTTCTTGAAAGTTAAATACAACGGAACTGTACTAAACAAATGTATTGTGCTGGATTGCGGTACGCATACAAACCATAATGCGGAGCATTTCCCCACTCTGGCCCTTTCCCGCACCAACACCGCATGCGTCGTCTTTACCCAATGGCCTCGAAGCCCCGCCCCCCTCCCCGTCCCTCCAGACAATTGCGGGGGCCCACTTTTCCCTCGTCTGCATTTGGCTCTGCTTGTTTGGAAATAAATCACATTCATACAACACCTGAGCTGGCGACGGCCGTCGGAATCGGGAGGGGGGGGGGGGGTCCCAGGTGGGTCCCGATTCAAATCAGCTCTTGCGGCGAGACATGTGCACATGTGCAAACACAAACACCTAACACAAAGGTTACAGTCAATGAAAGCCAACTCATGAATGGGTCACGTCGGCTCTACGTGCAAGCTTGTCGGGCTTGCGGAGCCGTCCATCATTGCAACGAAACATTTCTTTACTTTATTTGCAGCTCGGTGCCATCAGACACCGTGAAAACCACACTACAAGTACAAACGAACATATCGATCCCGAGATCAGCCGAAATGCAGTGACGCATTCAAGTGTTTTTATAAAGACAAAGAATAAATACAGTGGCGCCTTGACGTACCACTGGACCTCATTCAGTCAAGACTCCAGCTCTGTTTCTTCTTTCTGTAGCCACCGTTGAAAGCTCGAACACGAACAACCCAGCGATGAGCATAAAGAACATCAAACTAAAGAACATTTAACCTTTGGTGTGTTGTTCCCCTGCTTTGTGCCCCAAATATCCTCTCGCCGAAGTCTCTGAGAGAATTCATTTCTCCCAAGGACCTCTTGCCACCTGCCGCAGTCTGGAGCTATGCACTGAGCAAAAAGTCATTGGTCATTTTTTCAGCATATAGCTGACCGTGTGCGTGTCATTTGCCGTGAGTTTTCCCCTCACCGAGACGAATATCTAACATGTTTGATATGTTTCACCTGAAGAGTTGACAAACGCTACATGTTGAGGGCAGAATTTCCGGTGGCCGTTTAAAACGCATTCTCCCTTCGCCCTTCTCGGTCGCAAAGTCCTCGTCCATTTTCTACTACATAAGAACGCCGCCGACGAATGAGGAATAAAATCAGTGTCTTCCGCGAATCTTTATCCGCGAATAATAATTGGATAATGTTGCAAAGAATTAGACTATGAGGTCCCAGGGAGAAATGAGTTGTCGCTGAGAGATTTTGAGAGTGAGTCAAGATCTGTTTCCGTGATTTGTGTCCTCAACTGGAAAGAACTCCTTTCTCCCTAGGACCTCTTAGCTTCCTTCTGTGCGACTTGGCCATTCAAGAACTTTTGACCTACATGTCATTCACACTCCATCCCAATTCTGTGTGCTTCTCTTTTATTTCTGTTTCACACTCCCAACTGCTCGCTTTCCCGCTGCGATGCATTAACCGACAGCTCAGACGCATCCCAGGTGGAATTGGGTGGCGGCGGATTTGCATTTGGATTTCCCCCGGTATCTCGCTCGGCGGCAGGCGCGAAGGAAGTCGGATCATCAGAAGTGCAGACGGACATTTGTTGATGTTCTACCAGACGGCGGATCTTCTGCCTGTCCTCGCTGGCAGTGCATTGTTGTTGTTGAGTGCGGACGCTGATTACATTTGCTTGAAAACGTACTGGGCTTGCAGGGGGCGGGGCAAACACGCAGTTCAAACCACGAGGTCACACGCTGACAAATGTGAATATCGTACAACCGCCCTTGTAGGCTGGAGAAGAGGTCGTACAGAGCAGACACGCTCGAACTGCCGCGTGACTACAAACATACGACTGTTCACCGTTACTTGGAAAATGAACCTTGGTTCAGGTATGACATTATACTTGAGGTTGCAGGGAATGCAGTAGCCGAGGTCCTCGGACCAACACGACGGCTTGCCGACACGCTTGTTTTAAAAACGCAGCCTTCTCGTGACCACAATTGTTTACACAATCAAACATTTCGGTTTGACATTTTACTATGAGTTGCACCGTCTGTATGTAACAATCTCCAGCTTCAGCCTCTATGGCAAGACTGCGAGGGAAAATAAGGACGGAAAGAGCAGAGAAGCGGTGTGTTTGTGTGTGCGCGTCGGAAGCGGAGTATGGCCCGGCATGTGAATGAGCCTGACGCCGGGAATGAGGGATGAGGATGTTTCGCACAATGACTACAAATGCGCAGCCGTTCGTTATCGTCCCACCTTGAGCGCGTGCTCGCCGAATGCCGTGATTTGGCGCCTGTCAAGCGCCGCATCAACGCCAGCCCCTACCACACCCATTGACCACGCTGCTAACCGGGTTTTCTCTTCATCATAAATCGACAGAGCGTACTATACATAGGTATAAGGAAAATGAAAACAATCTTACACATTGTATTTTTTGCTTTTTGTGACCACTCTAACAAGACTGAGACTGTCACAATGTGAGGTGCCTAAACCTTTCTGACATCCAACAGTTTGGCATTACGCTCCCTCATAATCGACCGCACAAGCCGAATGTGAATGTGTGTTGCAGCCATAAAATTCGAAGTTCGTAGTTATTTGCTCAAAACAATCCAGTTGATCAGTTTGAACATGAAATATCTTGTCTTTGCAGTGTATTCAATGCAATATAGGTCGAACCTGATTTGCAAATCATTGTATTCTGTTTTTATTGATGTTTAACACAACGTCCCAACTTCTTTGGAATTGGGGTTTGTATAAGCCGTTTTGTGGTAGACATGGTTTAGATTTGACCCGGAACAGCCACATTTTACACAAATATTTCAGCACTTGGACAAAACGATGACATCTTTAAATATTTACAGTTTGGTCTCATTTTCTGAAAAGTCATGAACATTTAGGGGATTGCTGTCAAACATTAAAAGTGTTCAGACATATATAAGGGTCAACGATGTCTCACGTAACTGGATTGCTCTAATAACCTGACGAATGGTTTCTTGTCAAACTGCAATGTGCAATTTTCATGTGATGATTCATTTGAACGCAGCCGACGGCAGTTTAACTTTGGCCATTCACGCCGGGACGGAGAGTCGAGTGCGACGGAATAGGCGACGCTCGGCTCGGAACGGGGGAATTAACTTCCTCGCTGCGAACGTGTGAGCTACGTGCTCCACCGCAGATTACGGAGGAACGGATTTGGCGATACACCTCCAATACATAACGTAGTCGGAGGTTTCTCCGCGTACGATTCGCTTGCTGGTGTGCGCGTGCCTACATCGTTGACCTCGTGGGCCGCGGCCCGTTAAAAAGAGCGTACGCTAGATTTGTTCCCTTTGTCACATCCTATCATCCGCCTAATGTGCTTTTTCCTCGCTTGTACGCCCGCAGAAGAAATCGTGGCGATTCGCCTTGCGGACAAAAGTAATGAGACGCTTGAGCCGTGACACCTCCGGGAAGGGAAAATGGGAGCAAATATGGAGTGCTGCTGCTTTTTAGGGTGCAGGGACTTGGGAACATGAAATTTGGTCGACGTGAATATCACGAGGAGACGAACAAAAAGTCTCGCGAGGCCAAGACTGAAAAGACACAGGAAGTCGGTCACTTTGGTTTGAGGTAGCCATGATAGCTTATTTAATTTTCATATTCAGAGATCCTTCAAAGAAGAATTCCATTTTGACCAGTTCCAACCACGAGACCGATGGGCCAAGCTAAATTACAAAGAAATTGGCACCAAAAAAAAACAAACCTCATGAATCCAAGCGGGCATTTTTACTGACGGGCTAGGCTGAAAAGATTTGATTTTGCGACAAGAATGCTAATTTGAAACGCAGTCGGGGGTATTGAATATTGTCACTGGATTCATAACCACAAACCCCAAGGAAGGATTCTTTCATAAGTCAAGTGATTTACTAAGATGTCCAGTAAAAAATAGGTGCTCTATTAAATAGCTTTCTAAAGAGTCACATTTGGTTCCAGTGACCCAGTACAACTCTCCACATATAAAACACGCTTTGTAGGTTTTGCACCGGCGGGGTAAAAAGTCTGTTTAATGTCCGCTCAGATTGATTGTGAGCTTTGTAAACTCGCAAACGTCTCCTCTGGGTCGTTCCTGATTAAATACGTTTGGCGTGCGTGTGCGAAAGCGAGGCTTCGGGAGTCACGCACGCGGGAGGCCGTCAATAAACCGCCGAGCCCCGCCGACGATCCTTGGCCGGTCAACATGCTGAGATAAAATGTTCAAAACAACAACAACAACCGCAGAACTACTCGAACGTGTTAAGACGGACGGGAAGGCGCGTGAGAACATTTCATCTGGAGAGCTGTTCAATTTCAAAATGAAAATGAAGCACGGTCAGAGCATGACAGTAACGTGCTTCACAAAAAAAGTGTGGGAAAAGCATCACAGCAGCGTGCTACATGAATGCCTGAAAATGAAACAAAAATGAAAGCCTGAAAAAGAAGTACGGAGTCGAGTTTGCTTCACAAGCCTGAAAAAAGAGGCACAGAGCGAGAGAAGGTGGCATGAGTTTGCCACACAAAAAGCCTGAAAAAGAGGCACAAAGTGAGATTCCGAGAAAGCAGTCAAGCGGTCTTCTGCACAACTCAACGCAAACAAAGAAGAGACACGACTGCAGTGTTCGCCACAAAAGCCTGCAAAAGAAGCACGCAGTGAGAGAAGTAGACAATGTTGTACCAGAAGGATGCTCAAATGTTGTCCAACACGGACATGTTGGAAGCAGTCGACCACTGGCATTAAGTCAGCGTCCTTTCTTTATTGTCACACTTCACACTGTGTATAATGATAAACTTCACAAAACGATTGCATCTACTTGAAGTGGATATTCGGGATCCGCCGTAAACTATAAACTTCATTTGGCAGTCGAGCATAGAACATAATAGAGTAGAAAGATTCTTTATTTTTTGAAAAACTGTTCGTGTCGGTGTGGCCTCGTTTTTCTGTTCCTTCCTGCGCTGTACGCAAACAATGACTGGAAAGTGACCAGACGTGGGCATCTGTTGTTGCCCGCATGGCAACCCCTCAATGGGCGCATGGCGCCAACGTCCTCATTATCAACGGCCCTGACCGGCGCGCCAAATTCAAAATGGGCCCGCATTCTTTGAAGACATGATTTGAAACCGATGGCTGCTGACATTTGAACTTGTTCAACAGCTCCCAGCCGTCCATTTCACGCCGGCGTCTGCAAATAAACCATCTTTCTCCGGCCACGCAATGCTAATTATCACGCCGGCACCATAGATTATCGCCGGGCCAAAATGATGAATGGCTTCAAGTCGGAGCAGGTGGGCTTGCTCTTTTGCAGATAACCTTGTTTTTTTCTTTTTTTTATTTGCTGGAAGAGAAGGAGAATGCCTCCTCCATCCTAATGGTCTTATCTCGATACACAGGAGGTGTTTGCCCGGCGCGGAGCTCTTGTAATGAGCAGACGGAAAACGATGAAATAGCCAAATGAGACGCGCGGCCCCGTCGCATTAGCATATAGATAAGCAACGTTCTCGACGTCATATCGATACGCGGCGGGCAAATGTTTGCAAAGGTTTGTTTAAGGCTTTGGAAACGGGGGAAATGTGTGAAAAAGTTTGCGTCCGCCGTGACACAAGGAAATCCTGCAAAACCAACTTTTGCAACATGCATGTTCTTATCTACTTTGCTACACTTGGATGGATGGAATTGTATGTCGCATGCTGATGTTACGCTTGGTCACGTTTCTCACTCAGTGCTGCTTTTCAGACTTCTCATGGAGGGGAAGCCTAAACCATGAACAGTCATTGTTTAGTGGGCGTGGCCAACCGAAAGGCGAGATCTTGGAAGCGGTACAGTATAACCGAATTGACGTAAACATTCTCTGAATTGTAAAAAAAAAAAAAAGTGTTATGAAAACATCAATAAGGGGTCTCCTGAAACAATCCCTTTAAATTCAACATTTCAGCCACCCTCTGGGGGTCTCCTTATCTGTCCCACCTTTTCTGTTGATCCGCGGATGGCAGCGCGCGGCTCAATTTACGTCTAATTAGGCGTCTGAAGCGTGCTATTAAATACATCGCCGTGTTCCAATTAGGAAACGCGGGGGCCCATGCATCATTTTAATGGATTCGCACCTCCGGACAGGCAGTGTGAGCCACTCTTCCGTCTCCACGTTACCAAACGCATCTTTTTATTGGGGCGCACCCACTGACTTGTTTATGGGGTTATACGTGTGTGTGTGTGTCTGACTGGGGACACGTGCGAACTGCATTGTGCAGCCTCATTACAACACACACACAAAACACATACGTGTCCCATGGTGCCCGTTTATTTAGTTTATTGAATGATCATAAAATGTTATGTTATGGTGCAACTGTGATCCATTGCAGGCGTGATGAATAAGCGTTACACAGTGAACAAAACAACAACGACGATGAATTTCTAAAACGATAAGTGCATTTGTTGAGTGTGAACACCAATATTTTCTTGGGCTAATAAGTTTTTTTGTTTATGTTTTGCTCAGTTAGTTCGTTAGTAAGTCTAATTTCGTAAGTCGAGATGAATAGAATGCAGTGCAGATCTTGCAGCTTCATTTTTATACTCTAATTAGATTCAAGGATAGAAATGTTTTTTTTCCCAATATAATGCGGGTTTACGTAATTAATGCTCAACGACTCATGATAACCGCCACCGTGCACAATAGAAATAAACAGAAGATCAAGGACAAATCTTACTTTCATGTAATTGAGATCGATCGATTTGCAGCATAATGAAACGTATCGTCTGGTCATCGAGGTCCATTTGTTCGAGCAGACAGACTCTCTTACAACCCCGATTCCAATGAAGTTGGGACGTTGTGTGAAACATCAATAAAAACAGAATCCAATCATTTGCAAATCATGTTCGGCCTCTATATTGCATTGAATACACTACAAAGACAAGATATGTCATGTTCAAACGGATCTACTTGATTGTTCTCAGCAAATAATCATGAACTTAGAATTTGATGGCTGCAACACGTTCCAAAAAAGATGGGAGAGGTGGAAAGAAAGAGTGAGAAAGTGGAGGACTGCTCATCGAAGACCAGTTTGGAACATCCCGCAGGTGAGCAGGCTCGTTGGGAACAGATGGGTGTCATGATTGCTTCCCTCAATTGCTCAGTCATTCACAAGCAAAGATGGGGCGAGGTTCACCTCTTTGTGAACCAGTGCGTGAGAAAACAGTTGAACAGTTTTCGGACAATGTTCCTCAACGTACAATTGCAAGGAATTGAGGGATTTCATCATCTACGGTCCATAATATCATCAAAAGGTTCAGAGAATCTGGAGAAATCACCGCATGGAAGCGGCAAGGCCGAAAACCAACATTGAATGTCCGTACCTTCGATCCCTCAGGCAGCACTGCATCAAAAACCAACATCGATGTGTCAAGGATAACACCACATTGGCTCAGGAACACTTCAGAAAACCAACGTCAGTTCGCCGCTACAGCCGTAAGTGCAACTTGAAACTCTACTGGGGCTGTGTTAGTGCCAATGGCATGGGTCACTTACCCATCTGTGAAGGCACCATTAATGCTGAAAGGTACATGCAGGTTTTGGAGAAACATATGCTGCCATCCAAGCAACGTCTTTTTCATGGACGTCCCTGCTTATTTCAGCAAGACAATGCCAAACCACATTCTGCACGTGTTACAACAGCGTGGCTTCGTAGTAAAAGAGTGCGGGTATTAGACTGGCCTGCCTGCAGTCCAGACCTGTCTCCCATTGAAAATGTGTGGCGCATTATGAAGCGTGAAATACGACAACGGAGACCCCGGACTGTTGAACGGCTGAAGCTGTACATCGAGCAAGAATGGGAAAGAATTCCACCTCCGAAGCTTCAACAATTAGTGTCCTCAGTTCCCAAACGTTTCTTGAATATTGTTCATAGAAAAGGTTTACAATTTACAATGTCCCAACTTCATTGGAATTGGGGTTGTAGTTTGGTATTTAAAGAGGGCGTTGAAACCTCGGAGTCGTGCAGGAACGTGCAAAACGTGCGGGAGGGCGGTTCTTTGAAAACGGACACACAAACTTTGAGCTTTAAGTCTATCGATTGGAACTAAAAGGGAAATTTGGACCACTATTCATCTGAGCCATATGCCATTTTCTAGTCATTTAAACATGACAAAAACGGAGTTAGCCCACTCTAGTTCTCAGTGGCCTAGATTAGTGCTAATAGTTGCTTTATGAGCAACCAAATCTCACAGTTTTTATGACGGTTCCATAACAAGAAGTGAGTAGAAATCCAATCAAGTGTCCTGACTCGAATAAATTGAACGCGGGCTCCAATCGAGCAGCTTTTGGCACCTCCCTTTGCCCGGCGGCCAGACGACATTGTGCGCTCGTCGGGGCTCGCGGCCGATAAAGCCCCCCGTCGATCAATAGCCATTTCTTATCCTCGCCCTTGATCTTCACTCCATCAAAGGGCGGCAGTTCCTTTCACGAGTGATTGTGCCGCAGATAACCGCCCGTCGGCCGCCACTTCAATCTCCTCCCTCCGCTTCACGTCTGCCGGCGTTTAGCGCTCACCCGCGCTCACCTCCATCAAGAAATGTTGATTACGCCGAGTCCACGCGGCGATGGATCACGTGCGTGGCCTCACGATTAGCCGTCTGTCTTCCTTACAACGGACACTGTCAGTTGACTTTAAGGAGAAGAAGGGAATTGTGTTTTTGTTGAACCGCTACAGTACATACAGCACCGGTTGGGTCCAATTTGATCCCTTTTGACATGTAAATGAACAAAATGGCACTCGTCTGCATTGTACGCTGTAAAACGATCGAAGCAGATTTTGCATCCTGATTTCATGGGACATTGCACTGCTCCTCCTGGTGTGTGTGCCGTGGACACTAGGGGGCAGTATAAAACATGCATACATATAATACATGCAGATTTGGTGATGAAACGCGACGAGTGTCGCAAATAGCAGTTGTATAAGGGTCTATTACTGCTACGATATCGATGCTAGTTTGGTTAACCTGTCTATTGCATTTTGTGTTAAGTGTTAGCATTAAGCTCTCTTTTATAAGAGAAAGTTATGTGCTTTGGTTAAATACAGAACCTGCAATCCTTTGAAGAAAAGGCACATTTGGCTTGTAGTGCGCATGTAGGATACGCTATACATACTCTGTGTACATGGAAAATGCACAGTATGTCAGGGATAAGTGAAACGTTACGTTTCCCGTAATTACCAGTCACGCCACCGATTGATGATTGACATGTAGACCTTTTGATGAATGACTGAAATGTCAGCAAATGCTCAAATTCAGGCTGTAGGTTAATTGGACATTTGACTTCTTTTTTTTTTTTTCAGATCGCTGTTGTCGTGATATTTTCTCACCGATACGGTATATTGATCTCCGACCGACGTATGTTTTGCTAATGTACAAACGAGTCCCCCTGACGACCGGTTTAAGAACTGATTGGAGCCTGCCGGATCAATAACTGCTTGGTTCTGGAGCGCTTTTGTCCCAGAGGAGAAGTCCATGCCGAGGACCGGTGGTGTGCGTGTCCGTACTGGACAGGACAACGCGATACGCAACATTACAATCTGCCTTGACAAGATAACAATACTCAAGTTTGGATTTATGCATGAGGGTTTGGAATTGTTACTATTTCTTTCTTTCTTTTTTTTTTGTTCATGAATTGTCCCGTTTGTGATTAGGAATTGTAATGGAACGTGATTGTAACATAGTCACAATTATACCCAAGCAAATCACAATCAACTAATAAAACACAGTAAAACACACAAATAATTACACGAAATACACGGGATTCATCAAAATCTATATTTCATAATTTTCTGGTAAAATTTAAATAGAATAAAGAGGTGTTATTCATAGAAATATTCATTTGTTATTATATTCAGAGAAAAATAATGAGATTTTATTCAAAGAAATATTGATTCATTTTTCTGGTAAAATAAAAAAAAGATAATATTGTTATTCATAGAAATCTATTTTCAAATTATATTTTTCTTTAATAATAATCTGGTAAAATTAAAATAGAATAAAGAGGTGTTATTCATACAAATATTAGTTGAGTAATACAGAATTTGTGGTTCATAAAAATCTACAATTAATACTATTTTTCTGAAATTCAACTAGACATTGGATCTATCAAAATCTATATTGAAATCAAAATTGAATAAAGAGATCAAATATCAAGTTGTTATTCTGAGTAAAATAATAAAAGTCGTTTTATTCATAGAAATATTTATTTTTCTGGTAAAATAAAAAAGATAGTTATGTTATTCATAGAAAAAAAAATTAGCATTTTCTGGTAAAGTGAAATTCAAATCGACTTTCATAAAAATCTGTATTTAATCATTTTCTGGTAATATTAAAATAGAATAACGAGATGTTATTCATACAAGTATCAATTTGTTATCATATTCTGAGTAAAATAATACAAAAGATTGTATTCATAGAAATATAACTATTTTTCTGGTGACATAAAAAAAAAGATATGTTATTCATAGAAATCAATTAATAATAAAATGAAGCACTCCATGTTCCCCACTCATCTCTATTCATTGCTATTTTCCAGTGTTGCTTTTGGGATGTCATCGCGACGCTTCCTTTGTATCGGCACTCAACTGCCACTGCGGCGAGGAGCCCCCCCCTCTTCTCTCTTTGGCTTCTGAAATGGGAATTGGGGGGGGGGGGGGATATTACCTGGAAGCGAGGAGAACGAGCAGGGGGTCCCTCAGCTCAGAACGAGAGAGGTTCAAGCGTTAGATTACAAATGCCCTCGCCCCTGTCGCAAAAAAAAAAAAAAAAAAAATCAATGAATTCATAAAAAGTAGCTGCTTGCGGCTTGACGGTAATTTGTTTGGACAAGCTTTATCATTTCGTCGCGGAATTAACTTCCGACACAAGAAGCCATCAGCTTCTCCGATCATTTTGGGGGTGAAAACGCAAACCCAAAGCGCCAATTGTTTTTGTCATCGTCAATGGTAGCCACTTACATTTTGCTCCCCGGTTCACATTTTGACAAAATGTTTCTGCAATCCCCCTATTTTGTTCCCTCCTGACGGGAGGAAGTCATGGAGCGACGTCGCTATTTCAAACCAATCGGCCTCATTTCCCGCTGGACTTTTTTTGTTTTTCCATTCTCATCTGGACTTTATGCTGAGATAATAATTGTGCGTGCACTATCTTGGCTACATGCACATTAAATGAAAATGTGGCTATTAGTAACCCCCGCCGTTGCCGCGGTGATGGACACTATCGAGGCAAATTGATGATTTTCTTCTGTAAACAAACTGTGGAACTTTTGTTTGTTTGATTTGATTGAAAGTTCGGCAGTGTCAAGTTTTCTTGACACGCAGAAAGGAAAAGTGCAAACACAAGGAATGACAAGCAGCCTTTTAAACTGCACAGAATGGGGAGAGAAACTCTGAATTTAAAGTTGTTTTTTTTGGTCATTTTGTCGGACTGGTTGATCCCACTTCTGACATCAATTGTTTTGGCTGTATTTATATTACTATGATACGCGCCATGAAACACCAAGAGCTGTCGAAATCGATATCTTTTTTTGGTGAGTCTGGTCAATCCAGAGATTCCGCTTCTGCCACCAATTGTTGTGGCAATATTTTCTATATTATTGTGATAAAGCCTTGGAAACACCAGGAGTTGTCTTTTTGCCATTTTTTTTGGGTGAGGGCTGCTCGATCCTTGGGTCCCACTTCTGATGCCAATTGCTGTGTCGATTTGTTCCAAACTACAGTGATAATACTGGGAAATGTCAGAAGTTGTCCTTTTGTTGTTTGTGGGGCTGGGCCAACCCCATGATCCCACTTCTGACGCCAAGTGTGGCAATATGTTACTGTATTACTGTAACAAAAGACCGACTTACCGACTTCCTTTTGTTACGTCCCTCTCTTGCAGCAGCTGCTCCCGCCGTTGACGCCTAACGAGAAGAGGCCGCCTCTGATTGCGAGTCAGTGAACAAGAGTGAGTCGGACTTAATTTAAGCGGTACTTTATCGCCTGAAGGCGGCACCCACCGCCGGCTTCTCGTTTCTCACGGAGATTACGTTTGACGTGTTTGCCGTCTGGTTTGTAACTCACAGGAGTGACTTTTCTACTCGTTCTGAAGGGCCAGTCACAATTTTTCCTTCGAACGTCACGTCTGCGTCTTCGTTGAAATGTATGTACAGTAAAATGGCGAAGACTCATTTCTTCTTTATTCCTAGCGCGTGTGCGTGTCTCACTCCGCAGGGCTAGCAACATCGGCATCTGCTTTTGTTTCCTGCCCATCTGTTCTCAACACACAACGCCTCCAAAGTATTCCTGCAAGGTATCATTAACGACCCCCCCCCCCCAAAAAAAAGCAGACATTTCCTCATCTTTATCAGGCGTCTGTGAAGTGTATGTCGCAATGCAGATAACAGCTCGTGAACGTAAAGGAAACAAAGAAATAAAATCGCACCCTCACGCACGTCGGGGGGACGTGCCAAATCGGAGCGCCGGGAGGGGTGTTGTTGCATCTACACATTTCGGACAGCAGGGGGCGACTATGACTATTTTAAGGGTTGGACGACATTTGGTCAGGGTCTGATCTTGCGGAGCGAATCATCCAAATTCGCCGTCCTGCTCCGCTCACACACGATAACCGAAACGGAAATGATGTGCGGTATGCGTGGTTCAAATTTGGTAGAAATCAGACAAAATCTCTTTTGCAAGATTGTTCGTAGAACCCCTGGAAATGTATATAGCATTTGTCTTAAAGTGCCTGACTGCTTGCGCATCTTCGGCAGTGGCTTCTCGAGACTTTTTTTTTTGTGTGCGTCTAAGTATCATAGACATGTCTACCAAATTTCCCGTTGCTCGGCGGAACGGCTTTCAGGTTTAACACATTGTAGGGGGCGCCAGCGAGCCAGTTTATTTTTATATATTTGTTTTGCCTTCCTGATCGGGTCAACATTGAATCTCCGCCCCCCCCCCCCAGATGAAGAACTCGAGCGTCTTCTGTACACGGCTCGCCGTCCTGAGGATTATGCATCCATCGCGCTTTTTTGGTTTTTACTGATTGATGTTGACCTTCGGGCGCGTCTCGTCCCTGCTTTGATGCGATGAGCGAGTCGCACGCGGAGGCGCTCGCGCGTGATTATCAAGTTCAACAGCTGACTCTTCAGTTTTCAACGCGGCCCCCCCCCCTCAGGTGAATTTCAATGAAAGTGTCCTCACGACATCAGCTCGTCACATGCTCTATAGCACACACACAAAATCACACTTCGCATTGAAATAGTTTCTTTAACCTTAACCCTGTCTTCAAAGCCTAATATAAGACCGCAGGGGTGTCAGTCCTTACGGTTCAGGGCCACGTAAAGCCTAATTGGATGTCAAAGGAGCAGGACCACTAAAATCTTGAAAATCCATACCCGATATAATAATAAACTACGTTTTGAATGCAAATTATGTTTGAATCATTTTATAAAACAACCCCAGATTCTTTTTTGAATATTTTGCTTCAGTTTTTCATCAACAATGTGTGTGTGTGTGTCTTGTGGCCAAGAAAACAAGTTGAAGTGATTTGAGGAGCTTTATTTGGACAAAAGTAGTCCTTTGCCGCCATCCTGTGGCCTCTAAAAGCGATTACGATGTTTATTTTTATTTTTTTTGTGGGGGGGGTGGCGGGGGGGTCTGGTCTGTTATTTTATTCATTTATTTATTTTTTTTAAATTAAAACGGCTGCAAACTGTTTTCATTGGTTGAAAAACGGCTGCCTCCTTTTTTCGATGGCGACTTGAACGGCCGCCATTAGTAATTGTAGAAGAACGACTTCGCAATTGAATTTCCACGCGCGTGCATTTATGTCGCGTATTTCTACGAGGGACGAGCGAGCTTGATGTTTATTTCATTGGATCGCTAATTACATACCGGTGAGATCACGTGGCTCGTGTTAATGACACGTCGCATATTCTATTCAACACTCTGGCGCAGTCGTCGTCTTTTGGAGGGTCGAGCAGCGTGGCGGCAGTCGCTGCTTTCCCGCTTTAGGACCCTGCAGGCGCCGCGACGCTGGCGCTCCCCCGCAGGGCGGCCGACGCGCGAGTTGGGCTTGTGGCGCTGCTCGGCACTCGGCGCCCCGTCCGCCGCCGGTGCCACGCGCAGCGCCGGATACCTTTCTCCTCTCCCTTCTTTCTTTTGATGTCATTTCGCTCCCTTTTGAGGAAGGATACGTCCTGGAACGGCGCGTGAGGGGAGATCCGCTCCAAGATTGCGCGTCCTTATCCTCCGTCCTCATCGTTATCTCGTTCCCTGTTGTGCTTTTTGGCTGAGAGAAAAAACAACCAAAAAATGGATGAGCTCGCTTTGTGAAGAGGAGGAGCAGACGCGGTGCGTTTTGGACACGTGACTCAGGTGAGTGCTTTTTAAAAAAAAATAAAAATTTTAAAAAACAATTATTATCATTTTTAACGCACTTTCAAGGCGGATTGCGCGCCTTGATAGGCAGGTCGCTCCGAGCGCTCTCCGTGGTGCTGAAACTTTCCCACGAGTGTAGCAGGGCGGGGGGGGGGGGGGGGGAAGATGTTTGAAGATGTTCATATCCTCGCACCTCTACCTAATATTTCGACTCTCTAGTCAGTGTCACTACAACGGGCGGGCGTTTTCATGAGGTGCATTTACTTGCACATGAGCGATAGGGGAAGACGAGGTGTATTTAGGGTTACTATTGCTCGAACGAGGAGGGAGCGGAGCGAGCCGCACACGCAAGCACGCGAGCTCTTCAAACCTCGCGATCACAAACAAATGAAGAGTTCAGTGGCTTTAGTTTAAGGTCTTCATCTGAGCTGTCTTCGCAAAGCGTAAACTTCACGCAGACGCAAAACGAAGAATAGACTTTGAATATTAGTCGTTTTACAAAGAGGATCAAGAATATACGCCTGTGAGTCTCACAGTGCTCGTGCGTCACTGTATTGCGGATGTTGCGCTTTTTTTATACTGTTTGTAAAATATTTTTTTGTTATCCATTGCTCGTGCTCTCTCTCAATGTATTGTTTGGAGTTAAAGACCTTAAAACGTTTTTCAAGTGCCCTGAGTGCTATAAAAACACGCCTATTGTGTGTTTAAATGGGGTATTTATTTCACTTATTGCGGGGGGTGGTCTGGAACATAACCCTAGCGATGGACGGGGGATTACTGTATTGTATAATATTATTAGTCTACGTGTTGTTCCACCTTTGGTGTTCAAATATCCATTGCGTTAAAGGTTATGCTATCGATGCTAACTAACAGTTAGCATGTCAATGGCATTTTTCATTATGTTAGCATTAAGCTAGAGAGCACCAGGGCCCATTCTCAAGGCAACATAGTTTGGCTTTTATAAATATGCAACGTGTAATTGTTTTTGTTTGATGTTTAGTTTGACAGTAAGCTTGAACTAGCTTGAAGGCTTTTTTTTTTTTTTTTTTTGAATGAAAAAAAAAACAAAATCCCCATTTGCCAAACTGTTGCTTTTTGTGAAGTGAGTTGAAGAATTTGACCCTATGTTTAATGGGCTTTACCACGACCATATCCAGAATGGAAGTCACAAAATTGGATCGAGGCAGCGAAAATGTAAGCACCCCCCGAACCCGAGTCCAGAGGACAATTGAGGGAAATCGAAGCAGAATGCCACTTTAGCGAGCCAAGGTGCGGTCACACGTCGCTGCCCGGTCGTCCGGCTAAAGCTCCTCTAATCCGGAGAGAGGCTGTGCTGATGTGCCTTCACGGCACATTTGGGACCGCGTGGGGGGGCCGCAGCGCGCGGAGGGGGGGGGCTTATCGGCAACGACTCGCCAAGTTTGTGCGTGCTAGCCGAAAGGCGGAACATTGATAGATTTCCATCTAACAAGATTAGTGAATATTTGGGTAAAAAAAAAAAAAAAAAAAAATAGGGCAGCAGGCAGACGCTGAGTAAGACATGAATATTAGTCTATGCCTCAAGTGCTCAGAGTCTGTAAGCCACCTATTACATTTGTTTCTCAGGAAACAGCGTCAAATGTTTAATTATTAAATGGTGTCAAAAAGCAAAACATGTTTTATAATCCTGCAAACTAACAATGCAAAACTTTATTTGTTCTGTTCGTTTTACTGTTAGAGCAATAACGTTCTTGGGTCAATTTGACCCGGGGCGGGTTTAATTATTCAAGTGTAAGAAATCAAAACCTTTTGTGTAATCCTGCTCACTAACAAAAGTTCATGTTCACCCTCCTTTCCTGGTTGTTTCTCAGGGAGGGCAATAACGCCCCTGGGTCAGTGTTGGATTTTCTAAAAGTGATGAAAAGCAAGACATTTTGTGTAATTATGCTCACCCACTTTAATGTTTAAGATCCTCAAACAAACGTAAATATCAGACAGATAACCAAAGTAAACATAAAATGCAGTTTTGAAATGTTGAAAAAAACAACTATTCAGAGCTACCTGGCCTTGTGTGAAAAAGTAAGCAGAATCAGAATCAGAATCAGAATCAGAATCATCTTTATTTGCCAAGTACGTCCAAAAACACACAAGGAATTTGTCTCCGGTAGTTGGAGCCGCTCGAGTGGCCCCCTAAACCTTAGAACTGGTTGGACCATCGTCAGCAGCAACAACTGAAATCAAGCATTTTGTGGAGCTGCCAATGAGTCTTTCCCATCTCTGGAGAGATATTTTGGCCCACTCTTTCTTGCAGAATTGTTTGAATTCAACCAAAATGGAGTGTTTTCCAACATGAACAGCCTTTCACTCGGATTCAAGTTTGGACTTTGACTAGGCCACTCCAAACCCTTCATTTTGGTTTTTTTAGGCCATTCAGAATCTGACTCGCTGGTGTGTTTTGGATCGTTATCCTGCTGCAGAACCCAAGGGCGCTTCAGCTTGAGTCACAAACTGATGGCTGAACATTCTCCTTTAGGATTTTCTGTTAAAGAGCAGAATTTATGATTCCATCAATCACAGCAAGTTGTCCAGGTCCTGAAGGAGAAAAGCAGCCCAAGACCATCACACTACCACCACCAGTGACAGTTGACAGTTGGGATGATGTTCTTTTTCTCAAACGCTGTGCTACATTTGCTCCAGATGTAACAAGACACACACCTTCCAAAAAGCTCAACTCTCATTTCATCAATCCATATTATATTCTCCCAAAAGTCTTTGGGCTCATTCAGATTATTATTATTATTATTATTATTATTTATGATTTTTTTTCCTGTTCTTTTCGGTCAGCAGTGGATTTGGCCTTGGAACTCTGCCACGGATGCCATTTTGTAGCAACAATAGCACCTTGTCAAGGCTCGGAATGACAGAGAAAGATGCCCGCGGGCTGACGCCGATTGATTCCTCTTTTATTGTTTCTACCACCATCTTTGATTGAAAAGGCCGCCCGTCCGTCGGCCGCCGTCTCCCTCCGCGGAGCCCCCGGGCCCCCCGACCGCGAGGTCGGGGGGCATGACGCCGCCGGCTCGTCGCCATCATGACACGCTATCATTACGGTCTGGAAACGGCGTGTCGGTCACCCGCGCCGGCGAGTCAATTAGTCAGGTCTGCGGGGACTCCAGAGCGTGCTTCCTGGCAGGTAGACACGGCGTGAAAGCGGATTAGCATGTGTGACTGCGAGTTTCTATTCCCCGTGAGGGAATGTTGCGACACACTCGGACCAGAGACCTTTTCACTGTGACGTCACACGTACTTCGCTTTCCACGAGTACGCAAAAAAAACCCAAAAAACCTTCGCGTTGATGTTTGTCTCAGCATTCGTATACGACATTTTCCCCAAACGTGTGAAGGTTGAGACATGCATTTACTGATATGTTATATGAATTGAGAATGCAATCTGACGCTCAATAGCATACATGGGAAATCTTAGCGTGAGCATCACTCAGTAAGAACGCCTTACAATGTGAACTTTGATAATTGCAGCACTTTTCCACATCGCCACGTTGCCCCTCTTCAAGTCGAATGCCAATTTGTCATACAGCGCAATGCACACACCGAGGATCGCTGCCGAGACGAGCGTGGCGCGCGGAGAGGCAGATGCCGGGAAAGTAAATTCGCCGATCAAAAGACGGCAGCTTAAGACTTCTCGGGGAAGTTCCACATGGAGATAGAGTGTTACGTAAATCGAGAGTGCTGCACTTCGCGTGAAGATGAACTACTTGGAATACCGCTTGGCAAAAAGAGCTATGACGTGAAATGCGTGGAGGTGTCGTTTTTGTGGGTGAATTTGGCTCATTTTCAGGGGTTGCACGAGTAAGAACCACAATTCGGTTATATTTAACTCGAAAGAGCAATACAGTTGCGTTTGGTCTTTAAGAACGGTTTGTTTTTTACACATTTAGCGTATGGGTCAGTACGAAAATATGGGCGACGCGCACCAGTTTATCCAACTGACACGAAATCCGGCACCCGCGTTCATCATGACAGGACGCACAAAAATGGATACACAGTCAAAAGCTGTACCGTGGAACACACGGGTTTTTCCATTCCATGACGGAAGCCAACGCTATGAGAGGCATTTCGGCGGTGGAACTTCCAGGGAATCCACCGAATCACCACCAAACCTGACAAGGGCAGACTCAACCGATGGGTCGTGAAAGTCGTAGCTACGGCTTGGCAGTCATGTTTGATGACTTGCCGTGAAACTCTCACACATTCCAACACCTGCAACCTAGCTTGCGTTCCTCTTATTTATTGTGGCGAAGCCTCGATGATAGATCCCCCGCACCTTCTTCTGGCGGTTCGTCTCGCACGCCTGCTGTCAGCTGCCTCAGGCTCCTCGGATCAGTTGATGAACTCAACAGACTCGGCGTGGAGCTGCCTTACTTACTTACTTACTCCATTTCAACGGTCCGGTCCTTTCGATGATACGCTCTGCATTGCGTCACCCCTGTAACGAAAGGAATTCTGGCGAGGGTAGCGTCAGAGCTTTCCCATGAAAAACGACAAAGCGCGTGAGTGCGCTTGTTAAACGACTTGAAATTGTGTGTGACCATCATTGACGCATTGTTGAATAAGTCGCCCATTCTTATGTATAACTTCACTGCTAGGATGGAGCCTAGTTAGCCATGCCGAGTAATTCGCCAGCTGACTCGTTCAAGTTTGGTTTTGAACGTTCACATGACAAAAATGGCACAACAAAAAGGTTGGTTCAAACGTAAAAAGGACATTCTGAAGATTATTTCTCGAGAACTAAGGCAAACGTCTCCTTCATGATGCTAGCATTTGAGCATTGATGCTAATGTTCATACAACCATTTGATTTCCAGAACCATGTGTGTTTGTTTAACAGGGAAAACATGTTCATAAGGGTTTCGCCTAATTTTCCTTTTCAAACTTGCCCCCCCCCCCCCTTTTGGTGAGTGAAGCCTCTCACTTTGGCTTCGAGGATATTTGTTCCCTTTTATTGTGTGTCTTCTGGCTGCTTGCATTATTTAGCAGCCGTTAAAGTCATAACACAGCTTGCATCCCGACGGGGGGGACCCGATGCACGGAGCTGTTTACCTGCTGCAGTTTTTCAACCTTATTTCATTTCTCTTTTTTTTTTTTTGAAGGGTCTGTCTTGACTCCCTGCCGAGGAGCCATCCTACATTTTCATGTGCCGTCCCTTCTTATTCCGTACGCCTCTTCCTTTTGGTGTCGCCCGCCATACCTCTGATGTTTCTTGACGTCGCGAATAGACGCGCCTTTCGCGCCGTACGTATCGGCTCTGAGAAAACGTGTGTGCTGGCTTTTGTGCTGGAGTAAGGGTTTCAAACGAAAGGTTTCAGGGTAGGCTTCGGGGGTCGAAGTAGTGATTCAAGCCACATTTGCTGTGTCGAGATAGAGTTCGGGTTCCCAGTTAGGGTGTAATGACAGAGTTAGGGTTTAAGGTTCACAGCAGAGTTTTGACCTAGGGTTACGAGCCTGGGTTAGGGTTTCAAAGTCATGTTTCAAGCGAGGGTTGGGGTTTCAAATTCGCACGTTTCCCAAAAGTAGAGTTCCCCCCTGTTATCGACGAAGACGGTGTGAGAACGTACAGCATGCATGCATTGGGATGGTCTTCGGTGCAGAATAGACTTTATATAGCAGAGTTGGCTTTCGTGGAGACGATGCGACAAAAGGTGTACTGCGCATAACACATAGTTGCGTGCGCTACCACTCCGAATCAATGCTTGTTAATGTGTGTGTTTCTGTGTGCGTGTGCGCACCGATAGCTTCGCTTGACGACGTTGCACCGTGGACACCGTGTGTCCCATTAATTACCTGCAGGTACAGATTGTTATTCATGCCGGGGGGAGTGGTGGTCCTCCACACAGGCCCCCCACCGGCACTGTTGTTGGAGGGTGTGCAAAAGGCAGATGTTGCCTTCACGATGCCTGCCAGTGTTTGAGCTAATGACGAGCTCCACTCCAACCTGAGCTTTTTTCTTTCTTTTTTCACAGCCGGAGGCCGTCAGCAAGGTTTTTCAATGAATGTTTGGACAAAAACCTTTCAATGAACAAGCGAAGGACTTCAAGACCCAGCGACAGAGTTAGCGCTTCGAACGAGGCTTTCAAATTTGGCTTTCATGCCCCATGTGGGTTTCTTTACAAAAACAAAGATAGCAAACAAAGTACATGGAAATCCTAAATACTCACTTAACAAAGTCTCAAAATCCATCATCAAAGTGACGAAGAAACAAAACACCGACCACTAATTATGGATATGGATATGGAAACACAGGCTATGACCAACGACATTTGACAAACGACAATGCAGCGACACTGACTGAAAGGACGAAATACAAACAAATTGACGGGACAACGAGGACCACCAGGACACGACACGAGGGGCTGTTTAGTGGTTTTCTTTTTCTTTTTTCTTTTACATTTTGCTTATTTCGACCTCCATCAAGTGACTTAGTGTAAATGTCAATTTCCTTTCTCAAAACACCTTGCTTTTGTCATACGAGTGTCCGGAAAAGCTCTCTCTGTCAGCTACTTCTGTTTGACCCAGTTTTGTATCCTCTTTGTTCATCTTTGGCTAAGACCGCCCCGTTTTTCTCCGATCGGTCGCCTCAGCCTGTGAGAGCGCTCGTCTTTATTATGTCTCGGGAGCGGAGAGGTAGGCGGAGCTCTTGGCCGGTGATGTCGATAAGCTCGAGAAATTCCAATGAGCCGATTTCGGGCCTCTCGGCAGAAAAACGTCTGGAACTCAGGAATGGGTGGATGATTTGGATTCATGTTTCACATGTTCACTGAGGCACCATAACGACGATATTACATCCTAGAAAGTCCTAGAAAGTGTCGGTTTGGCAAAATGCGTCCCCCTGAGAAACGAGGTTTCAAATTTGGGCCTCAAGTCACGGGTCGAGGTTTCAAAGTATGCTTTCATGGCAGAGTTTGTCTTTCTATATCGGCTTACAAGCCTTGGTTAGTTTCAAGTCGGGCTTAGGTTTATGAATGAGGATTTCAAGCCAGCGTTGGGATTCAAGCGAGTGTTCCGAGCTTTGTTTCGGCTTTAAAATTAGGCTTTCGAAGCCCGAATCGGGCTCAATCGGCATCCTTCACTTATTGGGATTCTTCTTCCCCCCCCCCCCAGAGTTTTCATCTGGTGGGTATTGAAAGCGTCCCGCGGTCACACTTCAGTTGCCTGCTGTTTCCGTCACACACACACTCGAAAGACATTGTAATGTTTCCTCACCGCTCCATTTGACCCCATGACCTGTGGGAGTGGCCTCGCGCTATTGAGCTTCTTTAGTATTCTGCCGCATACAGTACAGTAGTGTGCGCGCGCGCGTGTGTGCGTGTGTGTGTGTGTGTGTGTGTGAGTGTGAGGGTAGTCGTTGTGACTGCAGCATAAGTAAGACGGATGAGCTTTGGAATGACCTCAAGCGGTTTGGGGGATCAGCAGCCAGGGGTGGTTTCAGCAGTGCCCCCCACCCCCGCCCACACCCCCCTTGTACCCATGGCAGCCTCAGCTTCCACGGTGGTGGTTTTCTTTTAAATTTGGGATTAACGTGAGGGGGTTAGGGTTTCAAGACAGGGTTAGGGTTGAAAAGAGCTAAACTTTTAAGTTAGGGTTTGAAATTAGGGTTTCAAAACAGGGTTAGGTTTTCAAATTAGGGTTTCAAGGCAGGGTTAGCGTTTCGAGCCAGAGTTAAGATTTAATATTAGCATTTCAAATGAGCCTTTCAAGACGGTTAGGGTCACGGATTAGGGTTTCAAGATAGAGTTATGGTTTCAAGCCAGGACTAGGGTCTCAGTTTAGGGTTTCCGATGAAAAAGGTCCAGAGCGTGGTCTTTGTGTCAGGGGATGGTTGCGGCCACACCAGGAGTTTTTCTCCCTTCACCCCTTGAGTAGCAACAGCTTCATTTGTATTTTCTGCAATGTGGGATGGAAGTCCACATATTTTACAGACCACATTTTGATGCCTTCACTTCAGTTAACTCACTAACTAACCATCTTTGGTTGGGTCTTTGTGTCAGGGGAGGGTGGTGGCCACAGCATGAGTTTTTTTCCTTCTATAGCCATAGCAACTAAAGCTTCAATGATGTGTTTTTTTCGTAGTGTCGGATGGAAGACCACATCATTTGCAGAGGTTGGGTGCATGATCTTCATTTTAGGGGATGGTAGTGGGACTGGCCACTCCATGAGTTTTTCTTCCTTCATAGACATTTTTTTTGTTTGCACCATGGGACGGAACCCTCATATTTTTGAAGACGGCAGACTTGGTCTCTGGTTTGGTCTTTGTCTTAGGGCATGGTGCTGGCCACTACATGAGTTCTTCTCCCCTCATAGCCGTAGCAGCAAAAGCTTCAAAGGTATTGTATTATTTTTGCAGCGCGCGATGGAACTCCCGCTATTTTTGCACTTCTTATTTTGCCATTGTCATCACCTCACTCACTCCCTGTGATGCCAGCCCAAAAGTAACCGGACACTTCATTAGGTACACTTCGACATGTCAGCACTGCTATGAAACATACCGCAACTTGCGTGATGCTGAGTACTTCTGTTTGAATACTCCAGTGCTATAGTTCTTTTCGTCTATTCATTTCTATCGGTTCTTTTGTTTTCATCAATAGTTTGCCTTCTTTTTAAGGAAATGAAAAATACACCGAAAAAAAACCCAATTTGCTTTGAATTTTGAATTGTAAATATTTTCTCATATGATCTTCTTTTAATAACAATACAAAAAATGAGTCTCGAGTTTCATCCAACGAATTCACGCGTCTGTGCGTTTAGTGCAGCATGGTTGAGCAGACGAATCTCAGGCTAACGAGAGCGCCTTCTCCAGAGGTTCCCCGACAACAAATGGACACATTTGATGAAGCAAGGCTCGCGTGTGATTCTTGGGACGCGTGAACGTTGCGCACGTTCTCGCCGGCACGAATATTCGCGCCACGCTCCAGATGACATGCTGCAGGTCGATCAGGCGAGGCCCGATTTACGGCGGTAAACAAGACGGAGGCGGGCGGCGGTCGGCGGCCGCCGGTAATTGCCAATTTGACTTTGCTGGTAGCGCTTGAGGGGAGGGCGAACTGGTCAGCAAATAAGTTTGGCGTGGGAGGATCGCGGTTTATTTGGGCTTTTCAAAGGAGACACGTCGCAACGTGAAACAGTTCCCAGGCATTGGAACAATTTGAGATCGACCGATACGTTTTTACCGTTTATTAGTAGTCAAGGAGGCCGACATCCGATATTCGTTTTCAGTAAAAGGGAAAATAATTTGAATAAGTTCATAGTTCTCTAAAGTGGATCCCTTTTAAATTGATCTCTTATCAGCTGTATGATTACAAAAAAAAAGAAAGAGGAACAAAGGGCCGATTCCCGAATATCATCGTTGATGATCGGCGATTATCGGTCTATCCCTAAATGACAATCAGTCAACGCCCTAATCACCCTCCAGATCCGATCAGCTGGTTTCGCGGCTCGGTCACGTCTCGTGCAAATGAGCTACCGAACACTCCTCCCCCTCTACTGCGGGGTGTGCCAATGAAAGTACGGATTCGTGATCCACGTGAGATAATGCCTTTTTTTTGTGTGTGTCTGCAGACGTGTTAGGGTTTTAAATTAGGGTTTTGCTTTCAAGCAACGGTTTGGCTTTTGAAAATTAGCATTTGAAGCCAAAGTTAGGCTTTTAAATTAGGGTTTCAACTGACGGGGATCTTTTTTTCAATTAGGGTTTTAAGACGGGTAGGTTTTTTTTTTTTCAATTAGGATTTCAAACTCGGGTTTGATTTTAAGTTAAGGTTTCCAATTAGGGTTCCAAGCTTGAGTCAGCGTTTCAATTTAGCCCTTCAGGACGGGGTAGTTCTTAAAGCGTGTTTTTGTTTAAATCCACGGTTAAGGTTTCAAACTATTTCAAGCCAGGATGATGATTTTAAATTTGGGTTTGAAGCCAAGGGTAGGGTTTCAGCCAGGGATAGGGTTTCAAATTCATGCCATTCATTGGTGCTATGCTATGCTATGCTAGATGCGTTGACGCGGCAGCCGTCAGAAGCTGACGACGCTAATCTGCGTATCCGACAACACTGCAGCTCTGGTTTGAACTGATTTGATTTGTGGTTCCAGGCAGCTCGTGAGAACGGAAAAATGGCTGATCCTCAGCCGGCATGTACTTGTTGATGGAATTTCACACTTCCGCTCCAGAGACCCGAATATGTGTACGCAAGCAATTAAAGAGTCACTTTCCCATAATGTGTCCTCTTTAATTGGTGCAAAAAAGCAACGCGCTGCTCGCTGTCTGTCACGATGCTAATTAACTCCAGCGTTTGTAATCTCTGGGTTTTTCTTTTTTTTTTTTTTGTCTCCACTCTTAATTAAGCGTATGCACACTGAAAGCTAATGAGATGAATATGCTTATTTGTAATAGAATATGAATATGCCCTGACAGAGCTGGCAAAAGTAGCGCCGCTGAATGTGCGCCGTTCGCGACGGTCCACTTCAGTTTCGTTCGGCCGTGTCGCTTGGTGTGCGGCTGCCCTGAATGATTTTTGTTGGCATATATCGTCATAAAACTCACGACTTTGACAACCTAGGGAGTACAAAGTACAGATATCTCTTTTCAACTATAAGGAGCAAAAGTAAAAATTGCTGTGAAAAAAAGAAAATCCTCGAGAAAAGTGCTGGTACCTGAAAAACCGACTTAAGTATGTGAACTTTGTGACTTCCCACCGCACGTTCGGTTGTAATCGTACGTTGATCCGGCGGGTTAGCGGCCAACGTTCGCCTCGTCGGCGGCTTGTTGAAGCGCGGCCCCTTCTCGCGGAACAAACCTTGCGACTTCTCGTTATCTTGTTTCCCCCCCTGCGCCGTCTAGACTCGGGCGCGGTAATCTTCGCTCCACCTCGCATGCTCTTCACGTCTCGTATCGTTTGTTTCATCTTTGTCGGCGAGTTGCCAGAGCGTGAAAGTCTCACTTGTAGTTGTCAGAAGCCGCGGAAATATATATATATATATATATATATATATATATATATTTTTTTTTTTCCCTCCAGGATCCACCCGCCCCCACGCTCATTTACACTTGATGATAGCAGATGAAGTATTTTGGTGACTTGACAGTTGGTGCTAACAAGCTGTCGGCAGTAGAAACCTTCTGAATGTTGCACATAAAGTAGTTCAAAAAAACGAATTCACAGTGAGCTCTGAAGTGGAAGTTGTTGTTGTGTAACGACGTGTGACAGCATATAAACAGATTTGACCCGCGTTTCCCAAAAGTATTACAGAACCTTATACTTACTTTTTAAAATCCAGTAAAGTACAGTTCAGTTGTATCGAACTTTTTTTTTTTTTTTTTAAAGCGCAACAAAATTGTATTTAGTCTTTTAGAACATTTTTAAAACATAAAATTAGATACCATATTTATTTGACTCAAACAGTGCTTTGGGTTTCATATTAGGGTTTCTAAGTAGGGTTTCAAACTCGGGTCAGGGTTCTGAAAACAATGGTTAAGTTTTCATATTAGTGTTTGAAGTCAAGGTTAGGGTTTCAAGCCAGGGTTAGGTTTTGAAGTCAGGTTAGGGTTTTAAGTTAAGAGTTTCAAACTAGGGTTTAAAGTCAGGGCTAGGGTTGCTAATTAGAGTTTCATGGAAGGGATAGGGTTTCAAGCGAGGTTTGGGGTTTCAAATTTTTGGTGGAAACCAGGATTTGGGTTTCAAGGCGTGTGCTTAGGGTTAGTCTTAAATTGTTAGTCTATCCAGCAAAACCTCTTCCTGTTTACATTTTTCGACCAATAAGAGAAGAGAGCGACGTCGCGTGGTTTGCTGTGCTGCATTAAGGTACGCTTGGAATTTCAAGCGATTAGCGTCCCCATTTGCTGATGTCACCTTTTTATCTGGGCCCGGTGTCGAGTCTTTGGCACTCCTGCGGCCGCAGATAGATGCCGGCGTCAGAGTCTCTCAAGTGCACTACTGAAACGCTCCCACGCGCGCTAGTCAAGTGCTCTCCTACACACTACTGAAACACATACACAACTGAAATGCCCTCATGCGCAACTCACACTTTCGTACGCACTGTTTTCAATGTTGTACACGACTAAAACGCTCTCACATGCACAACTGAAATGCTCTCACACATACTATTGAAATACACTCGTAATATACAAAAATGTTCACGTGCTCATATACTACAGTAGGATTTGAGTAGTGTGTCTGAAAGCTTTTCAGTCGTGTGTTTGAAAGTGTTTAAGTAGCGTGCATGAGAGAGCATTTAGTAGTAAATGTGAGTGAAACAATCAGCAGAGCGTGAACACGTTTCAGTGGTGGCTGAAAGCGTTTCTGTAGTGCATGTGTGTGTGTGGGGGGGGGGGACTCAGAGTTTAAGAGTCAGTAGTGTGTGAGTGTTTCAGCGTTTCTATGAGAGCGTTTCAGTGGTGTGTGTGAGTGAAAAAAAAAAATGGTATTTTTTATGAGGGTGTTTGAGTAGCGTGTGAGAGGTAATCCTGAAATAACGCCTCGTTTCTCCTCCCTGCAGCTTGTAGAATCTCTCCTGGCCTTTATTTATCAACGCACAATTGCTGTTTTTTTTTCCCCCTGCGCACTGAAGAATTCAACGCGGCTGCTTGCCTCCATGCGGAAACCTGACAGCGACTTTCAGATTAGGGTTTCAAGTCATGGCTAAGGTTCTAAATTAGGGGCTCAAAGACAGTGGTGGGGATTTTCAATTTGCGTTTGAGGTCAAAGTCAAGGTTTCAAGCCAAAGTTAGGCTTCAAGCCAGTGTTAAGAATTCCAATTTGGGTTTCAAGACAGGGTTCTGATTTGAAATTGGGGTTTCGAATGAGTGTTAGGGCTTAACTGTTAAAGTTAGTTCAATGTAAAGTTTTCACCACAGGGTAAGGGCTTCGTTGCGGTTTCAAATTCGGGTTTGAAGTCGGGGTTGGGCTTTCGGCGGAGCTTCCCTGTGCCCTTCATACTTTTGTTGATCCGCTCATTTTGGCATGATGTATGTTGTGTGTTTTATGAGGGCGGCGATGCTAAACAGCGCGATAACGAGACCGCAGGCCAAAAACCAAAGAGTCATCCATCTGGCCCGTAAGCGGCGGGGCGGGCATTTATTCAAATAAACGGCCGGTTGTCAGAGATGGCGCACTCGATGGGAGCCACTTAGGCGCCGGCCGGTTCGGGCTAATCCATCACCGCCGAGCGAGGGTGGGGATATCCCCGCGGGAAATAATCTGCTTTTAATTTCTCACGGCTCACGCTCGCCGGCCGCGCACGTGTCGACGTGGGCGCGAGTGATTGAGACCGAGGGCCTTTTGAAAAGAATGTCGCTTTCTCATGGAAGCAGATGAAATATTACATTTCGACAGCACTTTTCGAATATGGCAATTTTCCATGTATTCGACGCAGGGATTTCAAATCAGTGTTTCAAACCTTTCCAATGACGGTTTTAAGACAGGAGCAGGGTGCCGAACAAGGATTAGTGTTTCAAATGAGACGTTCGAGTTCGGAGTGTGGATGCAAATTAGGTTTTCGAGCGTTAGGATTTCAAATGAGTCAAAGTGAGGGTCTCAAACCAGGGCGTCTTCCAAAACGTCGTCGTTAGAAGGGGGAAGTGATATGGCAAAAAAAAAAATTCTGCCTTTTTGTGGCTACTTTTCAAATGTAAATGACCAAAATGTGCTCATTTTGAACACATGACCAGTAATGGACGACAATGACAATGAGATACTTTCTTGGAATGAAATGACAGACACACGAGGAAGTTGCTCAGTTCGTCAACTGCGGGGCGTCCTCATGGCTCGTCATTTTGTTTCTGGAATAAGGTGCTCGCGCGGCCCATCCTCGCCGCCTGCCGGCCGCGGAGCGGGCGATGATTTACGCTCGAAGGGGGGAGGACGGTCGAGTCGCACGCGGGGGCCGCCCTCCGCCGATCGCTTTACAGCGGCGAGGCAGGTTAATCCTTTTATTGTGACGAAGCGGTGAGGGGCGGTGGGCGTAATGCACTACGGATGCGCGACGCTTAATCCGGCGTTGGCCTTTTTATGAGGAGGGAGTTACCACGGTGACACGCGAAGCACACAGCGAGGGGACGCGGGAACGATCCATCAAAAGGCGACAGCGCGACGTCGAGCGCTTGGCAAGCGGCCGTCTTTCCCCCTCGAGTCTCAAACAACCGCTATTTGCCAAGCGTTCGAATTCGGCCTTGCGCTGACGGCTTCAAAGAACGGTTTCAAACCAGGGTTGGGTTTGAAATGAGGTTTTAGGTTTCCAAATTAGTGGTTGAAGCCAAAGGTAAAGTTTCCGGTGAAGGTTTCAAGCTTGGGTTAACGTTAGAAATCAGGGTTTCGAGCCAGAGTTTTGAAGCCAAGGTTCGGCCTTCAAATTAGTGTTTGAAGCCAAGGTTCGGCTTTCAAACCATTGTTTGAGTTGTTTCGGGTTAGGGTCTCAAATGAAGGTTTCAACCTGGGGTTCGGCTTTCAAATCAGTGTTCGAAGCCGGGCTTCGGGTTTAGACTGCAGCTAGGCTTGTCATTTTAAACAAATGTTATGGTTTCAGGTTAAGGATTCAAGTCTGGTTCTGTTGGGGATAAGCTCTGAGTAAGGGTCGAAACGCGGTCAGCACCTCTGCCTCGCAGTCGAGGCGAAAGGTAAGGGTGTGTAGTTGGTCAGGCGTTCGCGGCATTATGTCGTGGATATGGCAGAAGCGGGAGGTGAAAGTGTGGCGGATTCAAGTGTCAGAGGAGACGTGGCTATCGGAGGTCACGTTGAGTTCACGCTCAGCTGGTTCGCTCATGACTCCCCGCGGTCCCACCTTTGTTTTTGGAGGTAAAGCGGCAACCTTTGCCCCCTGGGAGAACAGAACATTTGTGTTGTGTCTGTCCTCCGTCACCGTGAAAATGCGCAACTTTTGGAGTGTCTGAGCGGGACGTCGGCAAATCGAAATGCGTCTCTGCAGGATTCTTCTTCAGCCTTTTATGGGAAGGCGCCCGGCAGCCTCGTCGCTTCTTGTCACCGCCGTCGTAATTGGCTTCGATCAATTCGACGCGACCGTGGAGTCGGATAATGAGACAATAACGGCCTTTCGTCCCTCTGCCGCTGAACCGCCGGCGACGGTACCGTAAAACGTTCATTTCCTTTCACGATTGATCGGCTATCCGTTTGCTGATTCGTATTTATGATTCCTCGAGAGCAGGCGTCATATCAACCTTTTATCCGTAATCATCGGCAGACCAAATGCGACTCGTTGCAGTGCAGTTTGACTTTTATAACCACTCGTTGCAATGCTCCGAGCCTACGCCATAACCTCTAACCTTAATCTTAGCCCAAACATTTCATCGTCACGCTCGTAAATATTCCCCCCGATTCCCAAAACATCTCACCTCAAGGCCGAACATCTCCTGCCCGGTAATTGGATATTTATCAGATCCCCCGCAGCAGCAGCCCGCATTGATCATCTGTCGGGATTATCGGCAAAAACCGCGGGATAACTCGGTCCGATGGAGTCTTCGGTCCAACAGTTTGCTCGTCGGCCTCCCGTGCGAACGGCGCAATTGTGCGAACGAGATTGGCCGGAGAGCCGTTCGGTGGCGATGACTCACCGGCGGCTCGGTTCCGATAGGCGGCCTTTGCGGAACGGCTTGGATTTGTTCGAGTGGGGGATAAAGACAGAGGAGGGGTCCGCTGAGGAGCCTCCCATAAGACGGGAGGTCAAGGTACTGAATGAGAGTGCGCCTCCCAATAAAAAGCAGCAAAAGGGTTGATCGCTTTGCCATTTTCATTTCAAATACCACGAACGTTCGGAGTGCAAACTTTTGCCTGCGTCGGCTGATGTTTTGCGCGTTGCCGTTTCTTGCACTCATTCCCTCGTCTACATACACGGGAGAGTGGTTCCCTTTCGAAGGGCGGCAACCCTTCCTCTCGCCAGTTCGTCACGACGCCGCTACCGTGTGACCGTGTAAACATGGACCTTCCTCCTCATAATCCGTCCATTATCGCGATCAATTGCCAGCTCGAGAGAGCGGGATGCAGGCACTTCATGTATTTGCGATTTATTTTCTCTCCTCAGACCGATGCCGTGGGATGGCGTCAAAGTGAGCGGCAGCATGCGCGGCGCGCGCTCGGGGGCCGCGCCCGCCCTCGTCGCGTTGCTCCTCCTCAAGCTGGCGTCCTGTCAAGAGGCTCCCTTAGCGGCAGGTAAGATGGCCGCCGTCTCGCTTGCGCACCGGCGTGTCGCCTCCGTCCTCCTTCCAATCGCACGCACGCACGCACGCACGCTCGTCTGTCCGGCGAGTGCGGGACACCGTTGGCCAAACATGAATAAATAAGCGTCGTCCGTTTAGGTTCTTTTGCAGTCCGATGGCGTCACGGGATGATGTTGCGCTCGGAAAGGCTGCGGTTTTAGCTTTTAGCCAAATGCTCGTAATACCCGCAAGAAGCTTTTGGGAAACCCTTTGCACAGATGTCCACTCTGGATGGTACAGTTTTTCGTTTGAGGAATCTGAACTCGAAACCCCTAACCCTGGCATTAACACCCTACTTTCAAACCCTAACCCAAGCTTCAAACCCTGTTTTGAAACCTAACCTTTGTTTCAAACGCATGGCACCCTAACCCTGGCTTGTAACCCAAATTTGAAAGACCCAAAGCCAAGCTTGAAACTCCTAGGCTTGAAACCTTGATCTAAAACCTTCGCCCATGTCTGAAAGCCTAACCCTGGCGTGAAGCCTTCATTTGAACCCTGACATTGTTGTTCAAAACTAGTTTCAAACTCTCCTCACTGCCGTGAAACCTGACTTTGAACCCCTAACCGTCCCTTGATAGAGACCCTACTTGAAAACGCTAAGCCTTGTCTTGCAACCCTACTTTGCAACCGTAACCCTGACATGAAACCCTACCTTAAAGCCTAACCCTCGTCTGAAACGCTCACAGTGGCATGAAACCCCGGCATGAAATCTTGAAACCCAAACTTGGGCTTGAAACCCTAATTTCAACCCCTAACCGTTGTCCGAAACGCTCGTTTGAAATCATAATCGTGATTTGGAGTTTCTGTGCTCCTTCCAAGGACTTCAATTCAAATATTTCCTATTGAACACAATTAGGCCCTTGCTAAGATTTTAGGCACCACTACCAACCGTCATGAAGTTGGTGCACATGCGCTGCAACGTCACACAAGTTGCTCAATCCAATTCTTGACTTGTCCGGTTTTTTTTCTTTTTAGTCAGGGTGAGGATAAATCATAATAATAAGTCCCCCAAAAAGCTCTGAAAGTAATTCCCTTTAAGGAAAATGGCCTGGCTTCTCCTTAGATTGCCTTTCATTGCTGTGCGCTCGCAATTCTCTCCCTCGCCTGAGGGTGATTAAATATGTGGCTAATGCGGCGTCGGCGAGGGCCTCGAATTACACGGGAGCCGCGCTGACCTTTCCAAATTACAGGAGCGATCGTGCGAGACGTTCATAACCTGAGCTGCCAAAACGGAGCCCGCGGGTGAACCGATGTTCCTCTGCCGGGCCGCCTTCCTTACAAATGTTCTGTCAGAACCACGCTCGACACTTTGGACCGTCGCAGGATTGTTGCAGACAAGCTGAAAACACACACACACACACACACACACACGCCAACTGAACTGCCGTTTCATGTGAACGCTGACGGAGCGTCGTACATCTCCATCACGCCGAGTCAGCACTATTGTCTCTGCCGACGGCTGAAGGTCGTCGGCCGCTGATCCAATTTGAAGCGAAAGCCGGGAAAAGGAAGCATAAAGTCGGATTTTTGGCATGACGGCGCGAAGCCGCTGCCATTTTTCAAGGTACGTCCGCACTTATCTGGCATCCAAACCAATCTAACGGCCCGCTTGGCCAAAACCACACGAAAGCTCTTTACAGATGAAAACGTCCAATTGAAATATGACCCTAAATGTTCTCGATGTTGTACCGCACTGTGCAAAACGCTCTAAAACGTCAATGTTGGACTTCCTCTGGGGGTGAGATCGCTAATGTGGTTTACAAAGCTCCTCGGCGGCAGGGTCCGGGGAGCAGATGAGAGTTAATCAAGTTTTCGGGATGTTGTCTTGGGTGTCTTGATTGCCAGACCAGGGTGGAAAATTTGTATTTTGCTATAGGAGGATCGTAACAACCGGTCTGTTCCGGGAGTCCAGGAGAGCAAGGTCAGACATTTGATTCTCAGACTCAGGATGAGCAGTGTGGGTTTTGCGGATTAGCAGCTTCACGAGGGTTCCTGCAGGGTGAATGCGGGGATCTAAAGACCCTGATATGGATCGATCAGGTCCGATATAACTGGTCTCGGAGTTTGGGCCGCATTGCCGCCACTAAGTGGGATTTGCTTCCAGCGAGTGTTAGACTGCACCAAAGCTGTCCTCGTTAATTCCGTTGATATTCTTCATGGACAGAATGTCCAGGTACATCAGAGGCGTTGAGTGGTTCTGGTTTGGTACCCTCAATATTGGGTCTCTGCTTTTTGCAGGTGATGTGGCTCTGATGGCTTCACCAGGCTGTGATCTTCAAGGTTTCCAACCTGGACTGAGAATCATTACTTTCAAATCTGAGACTTCAGATACCGATGAGATCAGTGTCAGAGTTTAAGTATCTTGGGGTCTTGTTAACCGACCCGTGAAGTCGGGTTGTTCTCTGGGACTACGGGATCCTTAGATACAGACCATTTGGTCTTTGTACAACCTCAATTCCAATGAAGTTGGGACGTTGTGTTAAACAGAAATAAAAACAGAATACAATGATTTGCAAATCATGTTCGACCTATATTTCATTGAATACACTCCAAAGACAAGATATTGAATGTTCAAACTGATCAACTTGATTGTTTTTAGCAAATAAGCATTAACTTGGAATTTGATGGCTGCAACACGTTCCCAAAAAGCTGGCACAGGGTCATGTTTCCCACTGTGTTACATCACCTTTTCTTTTAACAACATTCAATAAATGTTTGTAGGTGGAAATCTTTCCCATTCTTGCTTGATGTACAGCTTCAGCTGTTCAACAGTCCGGGGTCTCCGTTGTCGTCTTTTACGCTTCATAATGCGACGCACATTTTCAATGGCAGGCAGGCCAGTCTAGTACCCGTACTCTTTTACTACGAAGCCACGCTGCTGTAACGCGTGCAGAATGTGGTTTGGCATTGTCTTGCTGAAATAAGCAGGGGCGTCCGTGAAAAAGACGTCGCTTGGATGGCAGCATATGTTTCTCCAAAACGTGTATGTACCTTTCAGCATGAATGGGGCCTTCACAGATGTGTAAGTTACCCATGCCATTGGCACTAACACAGCCCCATACCATCACAGATGCTGGCTTTTGAACTTTGCATCTATAACAGTCCGGATGGTTCTTTTCTTCTTTGGCCCGGAGGACACGACGTCCACAATTTCCAAAAACAATTTGAAATGTGGACACGTCGGACCACAGAACACTTTTCCACTTTGCGTCGGTCCATCTTAGATGAGCTCGGGCCCAGAGAAGCCGGCGGCGTTTCTGGGTGTTGTTGATAAATGGCTTTTGCTTTGCGTAGTAGAGTTTCAAGTTGCACTTACGGATGTCGCGCCGAACTGTGTTTACTGACAATGATTTTCTGAAGTGTTCCTGAGCCCATGCGGTGATATCCTTTACACATTGATGTCGGTTTTTGATGCAGCGCCGCCTGAGGGATCGAAGGTCACGGGCATTCAATGTTGGTTTTCGGCCTTGCCGCTTCCATGCAGTGATTTCTCCAGATTTTGATGATATTATGGACCGTAGATGATGAAATCCCTCAATTCCTTGCAATTGTACGTTGAGGAACATTGTCGACTATTTTCTCACGCAAGAGGTGAACCTCGCCCCATCTTTGCTTGTGAATGACTGAGCAATTGAGGGAAGCAATCATGGCACCCGCCTGTTCCCAATTCGCCTGTTCACCTGCGGGATGTTCCAAGTGTTCCAGGTGTTCGATGAGCATTCCTCAACTTTCGCAGTCTTTTTTTGCCACCGGTCCCAGATTTTTTGGGAACGTGTTGCAGCCATCAAATTCTAAGTTCATGATTATTTGCTCAAAACAATCCAGTTGATCAGTTTGAACATGAAATATATTGTCTTTGTATTGTATTCAATGAAATATAAGTCGAACATGATTTGCAAATCATTGTATTCTCTTTGTATTTATGTGTACCACAACGTCCCGACTTCATTGGAATTGGGCTTGTCGGAGTTTGGTCGGCAATAAATCCGATTCATCTCCAGCGAGGGTTGGACCGTTTATTCACGGACAGAATTTTTCAGGTTAGCTAGGATGTTGAGGGGGTCTGGTTCGGTGGCCTGATGAGGTTCTGTTGGTTCACCGGGCTGTGATCTCCAACGGAGGCGGTGTGAAGTGTCAAGAAATGAGAGTCAGCTCCTCCGAATCTCAGCCCGTGAGCCTCCGTCGGAAAGGGTAGCGCGCCCTCTCCGGGAGATTAGAGGGAGGGGAGGGGCTCAGAGTAAAGCCCGCAGATGAGATGGCTCAGGCGTCGGGTCAGGAAGCCTCCCGCACGCCCCCGGCGAGGTGTCCCGGCCGCGTCCCACCGGGAAGGAGACCCCAGGTGTCGGAACAGCGAGGGCTCACTTTTTTGCAGGAGAAAACAAGCAACCTGTCAGCCTTCCTCGTTTTGGCAGAAAATGTGGCTTTGCCCACTAGTAACCTTATTGTTTATAGCTCCCAACAATGTCGGGTCGGGGGGTCTCTTATCGTCTTCCAGCCTGCCAACCATTTAATTACACGGCGGGGCCAGGAGACGGCACTTGCTCATCGCACTCCATCCGCCCCCGGGCCACCATTTAATGATGCGGAATCCGCTCGGGGAGCGCGTGGCATTTGTTTTATTAGCATCCCTCTTTATTAGCTGCTTTTTATTTATTCGCTCCTCCGTGTGTCCAAGGATGCCGCTGCTGGTGTTCTGTCATTTTTCTTTCCCATTTTTGCTTTCAGGCTCGAAATTGGATGACCTGAACTTGAGCGCCTTTGTCTAAAAAGAAGCTTCACGTGCATCCAATGTGATTTCAGCCTGAGCCCGATGCGCCCACTGCCGCTGCTGTGGGTTTGTTTTTTTTCGGGACCCAAAACACAAATTTCTTTCAGGTAGTTGGTGCGCTCTTGATAAAGTAAAACAACAGCCTGACAAAACAGAGCCTCTAAAAGTAAACAAAAAAAAAAAGAGTGATTTGAGGGGGAACAAAAACATCTCAACAATTGTCTTGCAAAGCTCATTTGAAATTACTCCATCACTCCAAATTAAAACCTCCTTTTTGCTCTAACTTCTTGCATTAATAAAACAATTAAAAAAAAACAACAACAAAAAAAAAAAGGCCATTCAATTTGACAGCATTGCGCTTAAATGCAACGAATGCCATTTAAATTGAAATGCTGCGTCGCGCACGGGCAGCGCAGTTTATTGATTTCCATAGAGACGCGACACGGGCACCTCTGTGGCGCCGAACCCTGATTCTTATTCAGTCGATCCCCCCGCTCCTGCGCACACTCAGACACGCACACACACCATCCCCCGAGCATCCCTCCGGAGGGCTTTGTGCTGTGGGACTGCCGCAGCAGTGTCATCCCACAAACGAATTCCTCTTCACATCCCTCCCTCCCTTAAGGAAAGCATTCGTGTCGCAGCTGTTTGCCCGCGCACTCGACTGCTTTTTGTGATTGCGCCGCCTCCGATCGGTGTCGAGGAACTGTGTTGAAGTGATACCTGTACATCTCGACTGAGAGCTTTGTGTCAGATAGGAGCAAAAAGGTATTGGCCCACCTTTTCAAATTCTTCTTTTTTTCCCCCATGGTTTCCCCGCTTTCGTGTTTAATATCATCAAAGTAAGCATAAAACGCAGGTTTGAAATGTTGATTTGAAGGGAAACAAACTATTTCGAAAAAGTAACGGCCGCCTAAACCTAAGGACCGGTCGGGCCACCCTCAACAGCAACAGCTGATATCAAGCGTTTTGTCTCACTTTCACATCTCTGTGGAGATATTTCGGCCCACTCTCGTTTGAATTCAGCAAAAATGGAGGGTTATCGAGAATGAACGACCTTTTTCAGGTCACGACACTGCATTTCAAGCGGATTCACGTCCGGACTTTAAAACCGTGATCCTACTGCAGAACCCAAGTGCGCTTCAGCTTGAGGTCACACGATGATGACCGAAGATTCTCCTTCGGGATTTTCCGGTGACGAGCTGAATTCGGGGCTCGTTGAACCTCAGCGAATCGTCCGGGTCCTGAAGGGGTGGAGCAGCCCCAGCGCCACCGTGTGTTTCTTTTTTTTGCCGTTACATTTAGGGCAAACGTAATGAGAAACACACCTTCCAAAAAGTTCAACTTTCATCTTGTCAGTCCATAGAATATTCTCTCAAAAGTCCCATGTCGCATTCAGAATGATGATTTTTTTTTTAGACGAGCCTTTGTTCATTTTGGTCAGCAGTGGATTTCGTATTGGACGTCTTTCGTCGATTGAATTTTTCCCCTGCAGTTTCTTCCTTATTGTCGCTTCGTGAACGCTGACCTTAACAGAGGCCTGCAGTTCTTTAGAAGTTCCTTCGTGGCCTCCTGGATGAGTGTCCCTGTGCTCGTAGGTTCAATATTGTTCGCCGGCCACTCCTGGAAAGGTTTACCACACCTCCATGTTTTCTGTTATTGTACATTATTTGTACACATTTTTGACCAATTCCAAGTGTTGAAAATAGCTTAAACAAATCCATAAACTGAGAAGTGTAAAACTCCGCCTTTTCCTCAATTTTCGGGAGCTGTGTGACATTATGTCGCCTCAAGATTGAAAGTCTCGTTTTGTTTTTGTTTTTTGTCACAATAACGAGGGAAAATAGTGAAGGTAGCTACATTTAAGGAAGCCTTTTTTGTTCAAAGTGGATAGCTGTAATTCTTCGGTGCAGAAGAACTGGTCGGCCACAAAGGAAATGCAGATTTATGTCTGCCTATTACACCGCTTAGTCAGCTGATTGTTGTATTTATTGCATCACTCATGTCTCGAGGATCTTTGAAAAAGAGTTCAGGAAGAAGATGCAACCGAAGTTGTTTGCTTTTGTGACGTCTCGAAGGACTTTTGTCTGGTCAGACGATTCTAAACATTTGGAGGGAGCGTCAATTACGGGCATTTTTGTCTTTTTTTTTTGTGCTTCGTACAACAGAACTCGGTCCTTACTTACTGTGTGGATATAATCTGCGTAAAGTATATAAGACAATTGAAAGCCGACTACCTTCAGAGTCGACCCTCATTTCCTTTCTCTTCCTCATTGATTGACGCACCAAGGACAGAGACAAAGGGATTTTTTTTATTTTTTTTGGCCTTCACTCAGCGTTCACGCCGTCTCTCAAACATCCCTTTCACATGCAAAAATGCCGGACGGCGCACCGGGCCAGGGAGGCGACGCCAACAATTACAGACGGACCCTTCAGACTGATTGACAAATGAAAGAGCTTAAATAGCATCCATTTAAAAGCGGCCACTTGGCAGAACAGACGGATCGTCGACAATATCTCAAATGGGAAGCGGGGGGGGGGGGGGGGGGGGGGGGGGGGGTGACTGTGGCTCGGGGAAAATGGAGCTCACAATTGAGGAGCGTTTAGGAATACACACACGGATTAAATATAGTGGACGCAGGCTTTAAAGTTCAAATTCAATCGGACGTCGAGATAAAGAAGCGAACCTTCTCGGGGGACATTTGCATCCGAATGGCATTTGACCTCCATCCGAAAACTTCTTTTCTCTCGCTGATTCTTCTATGTGTGCTCGTGCCCCTCCCCCCCCCCCCCCCCCCAAAAAAAAAGTCTGATTCATCAAGTCAAAACCTACAAAAAAAAGGGTCTCCAAATGTGCGTGCGCTTCAGAAGGGAGATGTCATTATTAATAATCCTCTTCCGTAGCCTCAAGTCAACAAAGACGCATGTTGAGTGGGAGATCCCTTTTTTTATTGACTTTCTAAATGTGATCGAACACACAAAAGCAGAGCATTTCGCATTTGTGCAAGTTGTAGCCGAACGAGTACACGAAGATCTTTTCGGCCGAACGTGACTTGAACTTGGTTCATTTCTGCCTGATGTGCGTTATGTGCGCAGTGAGGACAAAAAGTCCTGATTTTGGGGGGAACAGAATTCCAGTTTTTCCAAGTTTCGCCCTCGTTTTTGAGATTGTAGGACGAAAGCTGCAGCGTGGACTGAAACGGAATGGTGAACTTAGTTCCAAAAATTGGAATCGTGAACTAAGAAGACAACGAGTTCATTTTCAGAACGGTGAACTTGGAACTCGTTTGCGTCGAAAATGGATTTTCCCAACACTGAAAGCGCTCGAACAGAAAATCCAAATTTGCATCAAGTTGTGTCGCAGCTTTTGTTGACTCTTTTTTTTTTGTGCGTGCCAACTGGAATGTGTTGCGCGTTCATATTGTAAATTAGGATGGATGGTAAGGATCGTAAATCAAATCAGGTAACGCGTCACACGGTGGACGGCAGAGCTCATAAAATGTCCGGGTTGGCCTTTCGTAGAATTCAATTTTCGAAGTTTCCCATGCATGTTTTCACGACGCTATGGACAAAATGGCCTCAATATTTGCTAATTGCTCGCCCGTGTTGGTGAGAACTTTTCTATTCTGAGGTGTTTTGTGTCTGCCTTTAGGATGGGAAATAAAACCAGCTCATGCACGATTGTATATGAGAAAACAAATGCAGCCTTGATTTCCATCAGCATTTACAGTATTCCTCACTGTAATACAGTATGGCATTATTTGAGACAAATTTGGCCCCTTTTTAGTATTATTCCATTGCTTTTTTCGAACATACCCCAAGGCTTTCTGGAGTTTTTGAGAAGGTTCCAACTCGGAGGAGTTTCATGATAAATAGATCCGGCGAACGCACTGTACATGTGAGTGGGAACAAAAAGCTTTTATTACTTCAATCGTTGAGTTTTTCTCGTAGGTGCGATGACAACATCTTCGAAAACATCGGGATTTGTGGAGAAAGCGACGTGCCCTTATTTTCGTATCCACTAAATCATCCACTTTTGCGTATTGCGTAAGGCTGCTTTCCCATTTTCCTGCTACTTCCCAACTCAGAGAGGTTTTTGGCCATGCGACGCACTATTTATGGGAGCGCTAACAAAAACATCTCAATTTGTGGCTGACGTCAGTGTTATTGCATCAATCTTTGAGTTTCTCCCGAATGTTTGTGAGAACTTTGCAACTGTGAAGCCCCCAAAAATCAATATTTGGAGCTTTTTCCCCCAACCCCATCAGTGTTATTACGTCAATCTTTGGACTTCTTGCTGCCTGCTGTGGTGTGAAAGTTCGCCACGGTGCGTTTGTGAGAACTTTTCCGGAGGTGTTTGCGCTGTGAAATATTCATGCGAGCCGCGCTTCCAAAGTCAGGTCAGGCGACGTGTTGAATTATGGAGCAGGTTGCCGTAACCAAAACGTCCTTCTCTCTCTTCCCGAAGACCCCGCCGGGCCGCAGCCGCCTTCCTTTTTCAATTCGCCGGGAACGATAACGGCGCGCTAACTCAACGGGCGTGTCTTTATTTTCCGGAAATGAAACGCAAGCATTTTATGAGTTTTTCTTATCTCCTCTTAATGTTAATGTTAATGCCGCTGTCCTAATCTCGTCCGCCGGCGCGATGTGTTGCGCTGGACATCGGGAGATGACCGCAGCTGAAGAATGTTCCCGTTGAGTTGAAAAAAACCTCTCTAATATCGGTCGGATCCTCGGAAGCGGAACGCTACGAAAATCTTTGAAACGGAACCCGCTGCGCCGTAAGAAGGCTTTGGGCTGCATGAAAACTACCAATTGCATGCATCATTACGTTTCACAAGCAGAGGCTAACGGAATTAACGTGGCCAAATCAATCAAACGACCACCGTGACAAACATTTCAACACAGTAGCGTAGTTGTCGTTTGTGCGTCAAAACCAATTCCTAAAACGGGTTCTTGGAAGCCGCTGTAACACGATGCACAGTTGGAACATTAAACACAGGGGAAAAAAACGATTGAACGATTCAATCGCATACAAGTTCAATCAAAATTGTACCGAAATAAACGTTTGAAAAGCAAGTTGTAAAAGGTGTTGCACTTCAAAGTGAACTATAACTCAACTGTGCTTCATAGATGTACTGTACTGCATTCAAAGTTCAATTGAAGCCCCTGCACATTTGGAACATTGGAGACTGTCATTTTTCATCTCCCACTAGAGGGAGCCCATGTCCCACCCGCATGCATACCACACTCGGAGAACTACTGATAGGATTAACTCCACATATTTGCTCTTTCTTTGGCTTTGCAGTAGTTTTGTTTTGTTTTGTTTTACTTTTCAACCTCGCAAAAATGGAGCTTACTGTGACTCGTTTTTTCTTTTGGTTTTTTTGTGATGGCAAACAGACGAAAAGGTCGACAATAACAATAGAACAGAAAATGCAACTTACCGTGACACGTGATGTGATTTTTCTTTGGCTTTGTGTTGACAAACTGACCAAAAACCTTGGTCTTACTTTGACCAAAACACTGAATCAGTGTCTTTTTGAAACAACCAGGTCTGCAGTCTATACCGGCAGACTTAAACCCGACAGAGCATGCATGTAACCGGCGAAAGAGGAGATTGGAAGGGCGTAACCTTAAACCAAAACAATCCGTTCATGCCGGAGTCAGGATTCAAACCCAAAACCTCTGAAGTGTGAGGCAGACATTCTACCATTCTGCCATGACAAATACAAATAATGAAAAATATAACTACAGAGACGTTTCAATTGATTTGAACAAAACGGCTGTTAACGTAATCAGCTTTTAGCCGAAAGCAGAACGGCGAAGGACTGCACACGCGCAAACAAAGCCAAATAAATGTATTCCGATGACTTTCAAGCGCAAATGACGGCACGGGAAGACGGGAAGATGGGATTATCAAGTGGAAGCGATGTACACAAAAGACAGGCGGCAAATTGATGTCGGGGACAATAAAGAGCCGAGTGACATTGGCGTTTACGGCCGCCGTATAATGACGGCAAAGCGCTGACGAGGGAGTCGGCCCATCGGTCGATGACGGCGGCGGCGGCCGGGCCTCGATGGCGACGCGAGGGAATCCTCAAGGGACAAAGATTCCAAAGGATTGAGACATTTTATTCAATTTCATGAGTTATCTTATACTCTTAATTCAGCATTCATTGTTTTAATAGATCTTATATATAATGTACTCGCTCCTTAACCACAATTTATATATAAAATAAAATGAAAAATAAAAATATAAAATAACTCGCCAACCAGTTTGCTCAAAGAGCCACAAAATTGTCTCATTAGAAATTACTACAGTTCTTGGGATTTTCTTTAGAGTAAAATAATAAAAATGACAAATATGGCAACATTTTTTGGAATGAATGTTCCCCCCGTCCCCCCCCCCCCCCCCCCCCCCACCCCCCACTGCAGCTTGTCCAGCTTGTTGTTTTGTAGCATGTTGTGCCGAGACTCATCTTTCAGGAGTTTTTCATTCATTCATTTGTGTTGAATTAGCAGTAAAAAAATGGTTGACTTCAAGCTGAATATTCTCCTCCACTTTTTCCTATCGGAGTCAGAGGATAATTCAATTCATAAAATGTGCGTTTACTGTCAACCCCAGGCCTGGCTTGGGTTTCCGTTTCGGATGATCCCGATGTACTCGAGCCGCTTTGTATGTTTCAAAAAAAAAAACAAATGTATTCTTCAAATCTATCTTCAGTCAATCAAGCCAATTTACTTGAGTGCAAAATGTCGGGTTTCCCGAATAAAGACCCCCTGCGAATGGGGCTCTGTCGTTCGTCGAGGGCGATTGCTTATTGATCACGCGATCGATACGTTTGCCGTCATTGTGACTGTGTTGCACGCCAAAGCACAAAAAAAGACAACGAGACGAGACAATGGCTCGTCTACGTGCGAGCCAGCGGTTGAGCCGAGCGACGCGTTTTCATGGACACCGCACGTACTTCCGGGTGGCAAAAGCGCAAACGTTGTCGTGGTAAGCAAAGCCTAATGTTTATGACATTTGACCAAGGCGGAGCCATTCATGAAACGGGCTAAACGGCCCAATGAATGAATTCATCTCGAATGTGTCGGCCCAAAAAAGAGGTTACAAATTGCTCGGAACGCTGGCTGCAATTTCAACAGTATTTTGGGAGAATGTCGATGCTTTCCAAAGAATGGGATGACTGGTTGGCGCGTCCGCCTCCCAGTTCTGAGGACCGGGGTTCCGGTTTGCGTGTTCTCCCCGTGCCTGCGTGGCTCCGCTTTCCTCCCGCATCCCAAAAAAAACATGCACGGGAGGTTGATGGAAGACTGTAAATGCCGACGGTTGCTTGTTTGTATGTGCCCCGCGATTGGCTGGCGAGCGGTTCAGGGTGGACCCCGCCTCCCGCCCGACGATAGCCAAGCTCCAAGAGTTTGCATTCAAGAGCCGCACGCGCTTCCATCGCTTTTTCATGTCTTTTCGTCGACATTTGAAGCAGAAAGATGGATTTTAAAGATGGCTTATGTTTCACGTGGCGCCCGACGTGCCCAGAAACAGAAAGCCGCCTGTATCATCAATACATGATTCATACCTGTTCCCTGTTTTTCATTGTGACGCTCATGAAGAGTGTCTGTCTGTCTGTACAAATATGTACATTTTCCAGGAAAAAGTCCCCCCCAAAAAAGGTGGCTTTTTTCATTTTTTATCTTATCGGAAGGAAGTTGGTATTGTTGGGTTTTTTTTGAAAGAAAAAGTTGTATATTTTCATATTTTAGGGGGCGGGGGGATTATGAAAGAAAATGCATATTCCTCCAAAATCATCCTTTTTAGTTTTTTTAAGTATATATTTACAATTCTTTCATGTCTTTAAAAACAAATTAAGCTAAAAAAAAAATCATAACATTCAGAGAATTAAGATGATAGTTATTCTTGAATTGGAATGAAAAAGTCAACCGTAATGGAATGAAGTTGAAGGCCATCATTTTTGGAATATCTATAAATTCTTTTTCAAATGGATATTCTTACGAAAGAAAAATCCTAATCTTATGAGAATTAAATTATTACTTTTGAAAGAAAAAAAAGGTGGATATTCTTACGAAAGAAAATGAGAATGAAACTGCACTTTTGTCCGGAAAGCAAATGTCGATTTTTAGAGAATATTTTCAAGGAGAAAAATATTTTGGGAAAATTCTTCTTACAAATATTTGTAACAAATGTAATCATCCGAAATTGCCTTCTTTTTTAGCCATAGGAAAAATCATCGGTTTTATTATATATATATATATATATATATATAAAAGAGAATGTTCGAGAAAGAAAACCAAATTGGAACCTAAAATTGTAATGTTTCTATTTCAAGACATAAGCGTTCCACCGCTTAGTTGCAATCGATTTGCTTTTAGCGTCACACGCGACAGTAAACCCTAGCGAATGCGTCGAACGGATCCAGCTGGCCAATTCCAGCCTTTAATGACGGATTTAACGGCAGTCTTTGACTTTGATGACCGCAATATACATCGACGGGGGAAAAGACGTTTCCGGCTGGAGACGTTTGCTTTTGAAATCGCTACTTAAAAGCGCGTAGCCGTCAAAGGCGGGGTCACGCCGAGGTGTCGCCCGTCGCCATTTTGTTGATTCAATTGCTGGACTGGAGCCGGCCGGATCGACGGCGCTAGCGACCGGGCTCGCGGGAATGCCGCCTCGTCTCCCGTGATGGACACACAAAGATTGTCTTTCTCGCCATGGAGACGAGATTATTCCGAGGAGCACCCGGAAAGGAAAGCGGCACACGAGGTCTTCTGACTGCCGCACACAAACACACGATCATAGAATTGGTTACACAAGCATACGCTTGTGTACAGAAATGTACAATTGTTTACACAACCTTACAAGGGTGTACACAAAAGTACAATTGCTTCAACAAAAAGTGCTTTGGTTTGGTTTGGTTTTGTTTTGCATAAACATGATTGTTGACACAACCCTACAATTGTGCACAAAAACATTGTCCGCCAATGTACAATTGTTCACACGTGCGTACAATTATGTACATGAACAAGCAATTGTTTACATACTGTAAATATGCAACTGTTTTCACAAGCATACAATTGTTTACACACATCCAAATGTTTACATCAATGTACAATCGTTGACACAAAAAGTGATTGTTTTGCACAAATATAAACACAAGCATGCAATTGTTCACAAAAATACAAAGGTGTATATAAAGATACAATTGTTTACACAGTGTACAAATGAATTTTCTACACAAATGTACAGTTGTTTACACGCACATGTACAATGGTGTGTACCCCAAAAAAATGGTTTACACAAAGACACAATGGTTTACAAAAGTATACAATTGCATGCACACGTCCAATTGTTCCTACGAAGAAAATGCTGGTTTTGCCCAAAAGTGACACAATACAATATTGTACACGCACAAACATATACGTTGTACACAAATGCACAACGGTTTACACAAAATCAATAACAAACAATTGTTTGCATGAACATACCATCGTTTCAACACATACAATCGTGTGTCACCACGTTGGCCGGCACGCGCGCCCGATCCCACACGGACGCATTGAGCTGTTTTGCTCCGTAAGTCGCCGCGGCGATCATGTCTTCTGATTTTGTTTTTGGATTCGATTTGATTTTTCTCCAAGCCGGCAGCATCACGCGCGCTCACGCTCGCCGGGTTGCTTGCGGCTTTTAGCGTGTTAGCGCACATTAGCGCTCCCGTCCGTTCTGCGACCGGTGACCCTTCGGAGACGCTTATCGTCGGACGTGATTGAGCCGCAGACTCGCCGTGATTTTATTGGGATTGTTTTTTTTTTGTCAGTGTGCGTTGGGGTTTGATGTGCTGCAGCACATATTTGATTTTGGAAAGAATTCCTTGATGTGTCACTGATTTTGGAGCCTGTTTTTCGGCACCTCCCAAGCCGAGTGAGTCGTTTGAGTTTTGTGGGCAAAATGATCCGGAAATTGATCGGAAATGGCGGCTCGAAACCAAATTGGCCGACTTGTTGCGGCTTTCAGGACTTTTGTTGGTTTATTCCTGATGTGCTCGGATTAGCAAATTTCACGTTGCTCGGGGAAACTGGGCTCGGGGGCTGGATTGAAAAGAAAACAAACTGGGTTGTCGCAACTGAGCTAATTGACCTGAAAATGGCTTCTTCGAACCAAAATGGCCGACTTCCTGTGTCTTTACGAGGCTTTTTTGGGGGGTCTTCTCACGATAGACAAATTTCGCGTTGCTACGTGAAACTTAACCAAATAATTGAGCAATACGTCTCATGAAATTGATTCGAAATAAGAAAATAAATGTGAATGAATTATGAATTTCATGAGCAAATTACACCGTTTTGCACAAAATATTTACGTTCGTTTATTTCAGACTTCAATTATAGTTACATCTATTCTAAATATATGATTCAAATGAATCCATATATTTGTATTCGAACAATAAGTGTTTTACATACAGGTATTTATAATAATAGAAGTTTAAAAAAAAAAAGGACGTTCTATACCGCAACTTGTTTTTTTCTTCCCCCCCCCCCGTCATTTGCAAATGACACGGCCGCTGTGTCCGTTGTCAAAATCTCTGCTTTGGAAACTGATTTTGGCTTTGTCCTTCCTGCTCAGCACGTCTGCGGCTTTGAGTTAAACATGCGGTGGGGTGGGGGCAATTCTCTTTATGCCCAATTAAACCCGCCAAAGGATCGGAGATAGTCCTGGCCGAAACCCCCGTATCCCCCTTGCGCCCCATTAGAGCGCCGAGAAGTCGGCGGAAGCCCCCGGTAGTCCCTAACTGCGTGGAGAGAAAAAGAAACCGCGACCCCGAGCGGAGAGGTCGGTCGTCGGGGCACGACTGCAAATGTACGCCTGCCAAGAGACGTGAGAAGCTGCCGCTCGCTCGCTCGCTCGCTGATGTCAGACAGAAAAAAAAAGAAGAGATCGCAACATCCGGCTTGAAAATTTGCAGTCAGGGATGCGGACGTCTATATTTATTCTTTGAGAGATGCCAAAGTCCAAAAACAAAGGGAAAAGTCCCGACAAAAAGCTCCACCACGCTAAGCCGTAGGCACTCATTCCCATTCGTTGCGGTATTCCCGCGTGACCGGCGCAAGCCGCCCCCCACTTGGGATCGATCGCGAGCAGAATCAGCAGCGCCACCGGTTTCGCCGCAGAGGCTTTGGCTCCATCTGCTGATCGTCCGCAGCCCAAAAAAACAGGAGGCAGATTTCCTCCTCCGACTGCGCAACCTTTTCTCACAGGAAAGTTCATGATTTCATACTACGATGAACAAGAATTGAAAAGCTGTTCATTCCTGCGTGTCGATTGTGCAAAGAAAGTGCTTCTGTTTGGCGTTCTGTGTCATGTTTTGCCTCCCTGAAAGGGTTTAGGCTTAGCTTCAAAACAGGCCTCGTGCATCGCACGACGCTAATTTATTGAAATTGCGTCTCGAGCGCGTTTATTCAGTCGCGTCCACCGCAAGCAGCCGGGGGTTTTTGCTGTTCTTTCTCAGCCGGTCAAAGTCAGCGACGCGCACTCGAGTCCACGGCAACAATTTGCATGGAGAGTCGTTTGCGAAATAACACCTCAAAAAATAGGAAGCTCTCCAAGTGGCACGAGCGTGAGTGAGCAACATTGAAAAACAAACATTGCTTTTCATCCCAAAAACTATACTGGCTATTATTATAACTACAGTTTGAACATTGAATTCAGTGATCCTTTTGCCTACCACTAGAGGGAGCCCATGGACCACTAGCGCAATTTTCCGGGAATCACTCACTGTTCAAGGCTGTCAAAAGGCAAAATATTTGAGCGCAAATTAAAGCGACCGAGTTGTTGCATGGACGCATTTATGCCACGAATGCAATTTGGAATCACCCGGAAAAAACATTTGAGGACTGGTCGGTTTTTCTAAGGACCCCACAAATGAACGAAACGACAAAATTCCAGACTTGAGACTTTTCTGTGCATTTCTCATCAACACGGCTACCACATTTCATGTTACAAAGTGAATCTGGCTCCAACGAGGGGAGGAGGAGCGAGGAGAAGCGGCAGTAAAACAGGCCAAAATCCAGATGTCAGGTGTTGAGTGCGACAAATCAGTTTGAAGGCAAAATGAAACCACAAGTAGGGCATTCCAGAGTCCTGGAGTCAGAATAGAAAATGCTCTAAAATCTGCTGACTTCCTTTTAGCTCTCATGATGGAGGTACTGCAGATACTAAATATCATGTTGCTATGGGGCTAAACTGGCTTCGGGGGCTAATTTGACCCCCCAAAATCCTTGAGATGCTACTGATACCATCTTTAAATTCAAACGAGCGTGAACGAACCACAAATTTGCTGAGTTTATTGAACACATTTCAAATGCTATTGTGGTCGTAGCGCCTTCAAGACGGAGGAGGCGCACAGTCCAAAAAAACAATGTCACCTAACTGGAAATAAGCATCTGGAATAAATAGAATGTGCTTCCAGGAAGGACAGTCGGGACAGATAAAGACACGAGGGGGAAAATGACGGCGACTGAAGTCAGTCCCGTTTGTCGGCTTGGCTCGCTTATTGTCCGTCTTGCTCTATCACGGAGCTCTATCGCAGCCCCCAATGAGAATTCCCGCCGCGGTTACCTCCAAAGCGTCCCGTAACGACGTCGCTTATTGCGAACGAGTCAGGCGGCGGGGGCGCTAATGAATGAGGCGGCCGGGCAATCGGATAAGGCGGCGGCCGCGCTAAGTGGCTCTCTCCTCCTCCAACCTTCAAGCGCTGACTTGAACTAAAAATGACGACAACAAATTGCTTTGTTTGGGGTCGAGATTCAGATATAGCCTCGAAAGGCACCGTTTTGGGGGTTTTTGTTTTCTGGCGTAACCAGCCAGTGCGAATAGATCGAGTGGATGTGGGAAAAGACGGTTTCGTAGACGAGTTCCCCCGCATTGCCAGCCGTATTGACTGATCTTCCGAGAGCCGCAGGATGTTGGGTTCTTGGGACAATTTCAGCGCTTTTCCGTTTTTTTTTGTCGTAGAAAATGGGCTGCTTTCACCAATAAAAACCAAAAATCAGAAAAAACAAGCTTTTGTGAAAACATGTCAAGCAGGACAGTTTTGTGACACGTCAAACAAGACAGAGAAAGGGCTTTTGACGGTAAAATAATAATTCACTTACAGATACAGTGGCCTCGGGGGCTATTTGCGGGGCCTGGGAACCGGGCCAATTACAATGGAAACATGGAAATAAGGGATCCAGTCACAAAAACGCAAATTAGCGGGGGATCGAGCAAAACTGTCACAAATGAACGAGATGTTCCGCGATTAACGGGGGATAGCCGCACCCCCTCCCAAAAAAGGTGAATCGGATGCTGAACCGCGAATATGAGCGGGCGGTCCGCCGCGTACAAATATCAAACGCGACGTGTTAGCGGCTTTTTTTTGCCGTTCACTCCATGAACTTTCTCACTTTATGCTATCCACTGCGACGCATACTCTGTGAATCCCACGCATGGAAGTGTAAGGCGCTCCGACGTGTCAGAGTTTCAAAAGTGTCGGCATTTCTTTCCCTCGTAATCGGCGTGACAAGCCGAGGTCCGCCGGCCAATATTTACTGTATCTTCCGCTCAGAAACTCCCAAGCGATGCAACGCTGCCCTCTATAGAGCTCTGGCAGTCATTACAGGGATTTACAATTCTGAATTTCCCATATAAGCCGGCGGAGACCCTCTTCCACGCCGACCGGTCGAAAAACGTACTCGGCGAATAGATACGTCGGTGGCAGCAAACAGTCGGAATACGGTTGACGAATTTGAACGTCCACGGCGGTGAATCGGTTCCTCCGAGCAACAGAAAACTCAATGAATCTGCCAGTCCCTCAATGATCCACCACGTCTGTTTTCGGATCAACTTACCTTTTGACATTCCAGCTCGCGTAACATCATCTTGTCGACGGACACGTCGCATATTCAAACGACGGGAAATGTACATAATTTGACACAAGAGCCATGAGGGAAACGCGGGAGGATTCCTATCCGAGCCGTTTGTCTCTTTTGTCAGGAGACGCCAAGCAATGAGACTGGATTTGTAGCTCCTAATACAGATGAGAAGGTCAAACGTTGCGCTCTTAAAACCAGACACGCTTCAAAGTCTTTGTGTTTTTGTTACCCGTCCATCACACGCCAAACCACAACCCTGCCTTGAAACCATAATCAATATGTGAAACTATCACCCAGGCTTGAAATCCTCACGTAAAACCAGAATCCTGCTTCAAACGCTAATTTGAAACCCGAACCCATGCTTGACACCCTAATTGAATACCCTAACCCTGCCTTGGAAACCTATCCCAGGACTGAAACTCTAACTTTAAACCAACGCCCAGCCTCCAAACTCCAATTTGAAACCCTAACCCAAAACCCTAGTTTAAAATCTGAATGTGGAAAACTAAGCGTGTTTTGAAACCATGGTTAGAAACCCAAACTCCTCTTTTTTTTAAATCTTAACCCTTATTTGAAATCCTACTCGAATTGGAACCCCTAACACAGGCCTCAAAAGCCTGGTTTGAAACCTTAACCATGCCTTGAAACCCTAACCCAAGCTTGAATGCCATCTCTGAAACTCAACAAAACCTTATTTGAAACCCCATCTCAAGCTCGAGGACCTCATTTTAAACTATAAACCAGGCTCAAAACCCTCTCTGTCTTTCCACCCTGCTTTGAACGTCTAACCCTTGCTTGAAACCCTAACACTTGTTTTAAACCTTAACCTTTCAAACCCTATTATGTAAGCCTAACTCTCGTTTGAAGCCCTAACCGACAAAGCCCCTTTCGGCGGACGCCTCACCGTAACCGACGGTGAGCACCTCAATCGTTCCCACCGAATTGTCTTCAAAGTTCAGGCCCCTTTTTAAAGGCGTGAACACATCCAATATTGACTTCCTCGGCGTTCGACGGTCGCGGCGGCCACGCCGTTCGCGGCGCTCGGGCCCACGGGACATCGGCGTGGACTTATGCTTGTCGCCGGCACACAAATCGATGTTTGCTGCGCGATTGTCGCCCGCGCTCATTGCCGCAAGTCGCGCACACCGACCGCATCTCTGATCTCTTACGGGTGCAACGATTTAGCGACAACGAATGGATTATCGCATTAATCCACAACTGTTTTGATATTTGATGAACGGTTTAGCGATCTTGTCCAAATCCTCTGATTTCGGCCTGGCAACAATAAATGTTCTGTTCCATGAAAGCAGACAGATTCACTTTGTGTGTCTCGCTCACATTCAAATAAGACATTAGCTAATTTTTTTGCAGATTGTCTGAGCGACGTGAGGAACCCAAAACCGCTCATTTTCTGCGCTGTCTATTTGAAATCATGTCCTGTTTTCGAATAAACGGGTGGGAATTCGAAAAGATACATTTTTGGAATAGGACTTTTTGTTTTGCTTCTCAAGGCGCCACTGTACTACCATGCAAAAGAAACGGCACCCAAGACCTAAAAACCTTTGGTCTCCCATCAAAGTTCTGTTGTTTGAATGTAATGTGCCACTGTCACTTTCTGGGACGTTGGCGCAGTGTTGCATTGAGACATCAGGAACAATAATGGAGCATATCCAAACGATATACTGTACGTTTTCCGCACGCTAGTGTCTAGTTCTGAGCGGCTGGAATATCGGTGAGAACATTCCGGCATACTTCGGAGTTGTTGTGTGTTTCTCCGCCGCCTGTTTCTCCAATCCAATCGAGCACAACAGAAGTAGCTATCTGCCCGCTCTCGTGCTTCCTCGCTGTCAGGCGGCTGTTTTAGGATTGCCAAAGCCTTTTTTTTTTTTTTTTTTTTTTTTAACGGCGAGAGTGCGCCCATTTCGGGATCGGCGGCCTTAATCGCGCCAAACAAAATTGAGGACAATCGATAGCGCTTTCACCTTCGGTCATAAATCCCTTTTCTTTGCCCTTCCTTTGTCTCCTTTTTTCTTCTTCTTCTGTGGCGGTGAAGCGCAAACGCACTCGACGCTTCTTGGAGCTCGAGGGACAATGTTTTTGTATTTTTTTTTACACATCCGATAATTCGCCAAGTGCCGTATTGCGGTTGCACTGGAGTACAACTTTGTGTCTCCTTAGTGTGATTTCATAGCAACACTCTTTATTCTCAATTTATTTCTGCTTTTTCTTTCACGTATTCGGTCAAACGAGCCGAGGTGGTACGGCAATGCTGAATGCTAACATTAGCGCCGTTGTCCATGTTTGTTGCAAAATGGACGGATTTGAAAACAATTCATGACACAATTTTGCACAGCTTCAGTATCACCGAACACAATGAACAGGGGATGACTGGAAGGTATTTAGCGGTCAGCAAGAAAAACACAAAGAACAAATATTAGAGGATGGACACCAGAAGGCTGTCTAGGCTGGTCATGTGACGAAAAAACAAAAATAAAGCAGTCCAAAAGCAGCATTCACATCATTAAGTTGAATTCAGAATGAAATTGATCAATATTTATTTCGTCTATTGTTTTTTTTAAATTATTTATTCGTGTAATTACAGTGTAATTCGAATATTTCCAATAGTCATGATTTTACAATGGTCGCGATTCTGTCATTCGAATATTTACAACAGTCATGAAAACACACAACGACAACAACAAAAAAGCAGCACTGGAACAATTCATAATAATAACTCATTTTGATGACTTGTCAATACCATTTTATTATGTATTGTACTTAATTAGCTCGTCATTCGTGTCCCCCCCCCCAAAAAAAAAATTCATCATCTTCCAAGTGGAGATGCGTCTATGTTCAGAATGAACCAATCACATTCAAACTCACGTTAAATGGAAGTCGGAACGCACCTGCCGTTCTTTAAAGTGCTCGTTATCATCGCCGAATGAAGTTCAGTTGTTCTAGAGGGCTTTTTCTGACAAATGCCTTTCGCCGTCGAGCGTTGCGCTAACGCTGACGGCCATTCGGAAGCGTTCGTCATTTTGCCGCCGCCTTTCCGGTCAGGCTAAGCGGCTCGCTAACGTCAGCAATTTGGCATTGCGCGTTGAAGTCGCCGGCGCGCAATTTGGGAATTGTCGAAGCAGATGGGGCGCCGGGGTCAAAGGTGAAGGACGAGCGGGATAGGGCGGCGAGACGCGCGCCCCGACCTGTCCAATGGCGTCGCCTGCCTTTGTGCGCCTTCCTCTTCCCTCCCCCCGCTCCCCTCCCAGCAGCTGGTGATGAAAGCGCCCCAGTAATGCTTCTTTTTTTCCACATCCCCGTCCGGCTAAACTAGTGAGACAGCGCCGGGCGCTCTTCTGCACGCCGGCCTTTATTGTCGTCGGGAAAGCTGTTTTATTTCCTATTTTGATTTTTTTCAAAGGCGGAATGAACGTCATTGGGTTTCAGTGCGTTTGCACATGCCGCTCTTTCGGACGCTTTGCAATGTTCGACCGCAGAGAGCAAACAAGCGCTGGGGGATTTGGAAATGTAACAGTGGGATGACTACCAAAACAAAAAACAAAAAATAACTCAAATCTTACGTAGTGTCTTTGATGAACTAAAGGGGGGGAAAAATGCAATCAAATAATAGAAGAAGAAAAAAAAGTCAGTGCATTATTTTACATCTGAATTGCAGCTCTGGAGGGAAAGAGTGTCATTTTGACCATTTTTCATTTTCTGAAAATAAAACCAAAATATGTACGTACCTATGAACAACCAAATCCGAGAAACTGGTCTTTTCTTTTGTGATCTTTCCAGAGCTGCATGTAGATTCACGCAATATAACAATGACAATAATTCAATTATATGATCAGAGCAGACAAAGGACAAGTGTGATAATGCGATTATCTTAATTTGTACTTATCATTATTTGTAGATGTTTGTTTGTTTGTTTACATTTAATATAATTTTAAATGAAATCACACAAAGAAAATGAGTCCATTTTTTTATTTCAATTAATTTGAATAATTTCATAAATTCTTCAAAGTACATTTTTATGTACAAATGTGTTAAATGTATATGCATATAAACATACTTTTAAATGAATACATTTGAATTTCAAATTATTCCAAAAACAGCAGAAAAATAGTTATAACGTCAGAATATTATTGAAATTGTATTTTCTAAAGTATCTCTACATTAAATGACTTTATTGTAATGAAAATGTTTTGCTTAATTGTATTTACAATGTCCATCCATCCATCCATTTTCTGTCGCGCTTCTCCTCACGCGGGTCGCGGGAGTGCCGGAGCCCATCCCAGCTGTCATCGGGCAGGAGACGGGGGACACCCTGAACCGGTTGCCAGCCAATCGCAGGGCACATCGAAACAAACAACCATTCGCACTCACAGTCACGCCCACGGGCAATTTAGAGTCTCCAATGAACGCATGTTTTTGGGATGTGGGAGGAAACCGGAGTGCCCGGAGAAACCCCACGCAGGCGCGGGAAGAACATGCAAACTCCACACAGGCGGGGACGGGGATTGAACCCCGCACCTCAGAACTGTGAGGCTGACGCTCTAACCAGTCGGCCACCGTGCCGCCTATTTAGAATGTAATTCATGTAAATGATTCGATTTAGCATGAAAACATTGAACAGGTCAAATGGTATGTTTTAAAGTTCAAATGATGAAAATTACAGTATAAAAACAATAGAAAATATTTTACAATATAAAGCTCCCGAAAAAAGAGACCAGTGCAAAATGATCAGTTTCTCTAATTTTGCTATTCAAATAAACATTCGGTTTTTTTTCAACAAAACTCCCAAATTGATAGCATTTATTTGCCCAAAAATGAAAAGTATAAACAGAAACTGTAATTGAAATCAGTGTATTAGTCATGAAAATAAAAAGGTGAAATCACGACACAATCGTGCAAAACTGTTCCTTTTTTTTTTTTGTCTTGTTTTTTTTCACCGCAGCGCCCTCTGTTGGATCCGACGCGTCACTGGCCGACTCGCCCCGAATGCAAAATATCTCCGGAAGGGCTAATTCTCCATAATTTTCTTTTTTTCTCAACATGTTTGCTTCCAGCGCGACGGCGCGGCTGGCAGCATATGTTTCCACGGCGGCCGGGAGATGATTGACGTGTGTAAAAACGCTCCTGCGATCGCCGTTCACGCGTGCGGGAACATTCCGGCCCCCCCGTCCTTCCCAAAACATTCAGTCTGGTGCAGGAGCGCGCCCGACCCCTCGCTCGCAGGCCTTGCCCGTCCTCCGCCACCCTCCCCCGTGGCGCCTGTTGGCACGCACACATTTGCCGGGCTCTGAAAATTCAATCAGAAGCTTAATTACATCCTAACATGGCTTCCTACCAGCTGGCTTTATTCCCCCACTCCTGATTAAAGGGATTTGAAAAATGAAATTGAACAGCGCATTTGCATACGCCTCCAAATGGAGGGAATTGTCTGCGTGCATTTTCCGCTCCCGTAGGAATTTGTGGAAATGGTTCGTCGCAATACTAACAGAGAAACGTTTCGCGGCAACTGGAATGACGACCGTGAAATGTCGTAAACGGTAAAAGCAAAGAATTGCGCTCTCACGTCCTTCCTTCAAATTGTATACAAGCTATAACTATTCTCCTGCAAATTATTTACACAAACACACAATTGTTTAGACTGTACACACATATAACCGCTCGCGCAAAATACAAGTTGCGCTTGTTTACATAAACACACGATTGTTCATACAAGCATACGATCAATTTACAAAAATTGTCCAAACACTTGTCTACACAAATATGCATTGTTAAAAACAACACGTTTACACAGCACGCGCAATTGTTTATACAAACATACAATAGTTTTCACAAACACAATTGTTTATTCAAACATACATTTGTTGACACTTACAGTTTACATAAGCACAGTTGTTACACAAACATACAATTGTTTTCACAAACACAATTGTTTATAAAAGCGTACGATTACTTTATAAACAGTTTACTCAGGCGCACAATTGTTTATGCAAACAGACAATTGTTTACACAAACAATTGTTGACACACGTCATCCAGTTATTTACTCAAGGCACACGTATTTGTTTCAACAAAAAGGCTTGTGTACACAAATACACACTTGATTCCACGAACATGCCAATGTCTAAACACACCCAATTGTTTGCACAAGTGCACGACGGCCGTTTCGGCGACCGCTTGCAGCTCCCCAGGACCGAGCGTTCACAAGTAAGCTTTGGCGACGAGCCGCATGCTGCTTCACCAGGCCTCAAATCCGAGACGTCATGGTCCGACCGCGCGGCTTTCGTTTCCAGCACGATTGTCCGTTATTATTATATACAGCCCCGTAATTCTTGAATAAACGGGGATAAACCGCCAATAAGTGTTTTTGAGGTTGTCCCCCGCCCCCCAAAAAGCCCAACCGCGACTATGTGAGGGTCCGCTCTCCATGGGTCAAGCTTGTGGGGTATTTTTGGTCTTGGTTTTCAGAAGTAAGAAAGCCGGGATTAGTCATGTGTACCTGACGGTCTACTTGGAGTATTTGACATTTCTTTAGTGGTGAGGGTGACGAAGGACGCTGTAATGAGTCCCACTTAAACAACAGGAGGAGGAGGAGGAGGAGGAGGATGCGGGGGGCCTATTGTCTGGGACAACTGCAGGGAAGGGAGGGGGGGGGGGGGGGACATTGTCCGACATTGTGGAACGTCACTGCCATCTGTTGGCCGTGCAGATCGCTGCAGATTTTGTGAACGACAAGGAGGTGAAATTGGAGGAATCTCAACTTGATCGAAAGCATGAGAACAAGCAGACAATCAATAGTGCAATCTCATTTAATAGATACCACAAAAAAACATTTCCATCTTTCCATCTATTTCAGAGACTGAAACGATGTCTATAAAACATTACAAAGTCAATTTCCCATCATATTTCTCCTTAAAGCATCAGTTAATGAACGTGCTGGCAGTGAGGCGACGCTCAACTACATACAACATCGCCCTCTGGTGGACATATTGTATATTACAACAATAACCTCCACCGAAATGTGACCAATTGTAATTTGGTGTGCGCGTGCGCGTGCGTGCGTGTGTGTGGTACACACTTGGACCTGATAACATAATGAGTTCAAAAAAAGTGTTGTTATTCTTGTTTTTGTTGTTCTTATTTTTAAAACTATTCTAAATCATTTCAAAACTACTTCACCAATTTAAATAATAAAAAAAAATCAAAGTGACGATGACAACAGTTGGAGAAGTCATATAAACATTTAGATATTTGAAAAAGTTAAAGAAAATGACAAATAATGACACGTTAAAATGCGAACGATTACAGTGTACGATACTGTGGAAACCAGTGGAACACGCAAAAAAAAAAGAATTCTAAATATTTACAATAGGTAATTATAATTTCGGTTTTAAACGGAAAAATATATTTAAAAAAAAAATGGAAATTATAAATCAATGTAAAATCCCCAACAGCCCAGGCAAATGATCCCAAAAAAAAGACATTTGTTTAACATTTACATCAAACCATCACAGATCATGAAAATGATCACGTTACACAAATGCAAATCATAAATGCAGTCTTACCAAACCCTATTGGACAAGATTCCGCTCAAATTTAAGTAAACTCGCAAACTAGCTCATCTCTGCTTGCGGTCATGTTGTTAGTGTCAGCAGTGCAGTCCTTCGCGAGGACACGCCCCTTAACACACAAATGGTACGGTAAGTGCAATAAATACACGTTCTAAAAAAAAAAAAAAAAAAAAGTTTTCTTCTTTACATTGTCTTTTATTATAGTTTAACACAATAGAGCGCTATTATTTCTTTTAAAAAAAGCAACAACAACTCATTCACTGTCATTGACGGCTTTTGCAGTCAAATATTTGATATAATATATATATATAATAATATTTGTTAACTTGAAGGTAACAATATATTTTTACATGTTTTTTTCCGGGGCGGCCGGAACGTATTATTGGCATTCAATTAATTTCAGTGGGGAAATTTGATTTGATATAATGAGTAAACTGATTTGTGAACTTGGTCACGGAATGATACTCAGAGGATCATAAAGCATCAACACTTTATGTTCCGTTGATTGATTGATTCATCTTCCGTTGCGCTTCTCCTCACGCGGGTCGCGGGCGCGCTGGGGCCTATCCCAGCAAGGATGGTCAACCTCAACCTAAACAATGATTATGGTTAGTTTTCTTGAAAATGTGATTATTATTATTTTTTTTTTTGTGTGTGTAATTTTATTTGTTTTGAAAAAAAATATACAACTTTTATTTCTTGAAAATTGCAACTTTATTCCCGTAATATCATAAAGCAGTCCGTATACAAAAATATTTTGTCAAAAAAATACCCTAAGAAAAATCTAGAAAAAAATGCTATAATTGAAACTACAGTACACAACTTTTATTTCTCAAAAAATACAACTTTATTCTTGTACTACAAATACAATGTTGAAAACCAAAATACAAAAACGACTATTCGTGAAAAACTTCCAACTTCGATTTCTCCCTCCAATGACTTTATCTTCATAATATTCCAAAAAGTCTTGAAAAACAATTCAACTTTTTTTCACCCAAAAATAGTACAAACAAAATACAATAATAATCATTAAAATCTCAGAAAAAGACACTTCTTTTAACTTGGAATATGATTTGTTTCTTCAAACAAGTCATCTTTGTTCATGTAATATTTTTTTCTAAAAATCCATCTTAATTTGCATGAATTAAAAAAAACACTTTTTTCTTATTGTAAAATTCTTTTTTTTCTCTGAACATTCCAAAAACTGTATTTCACCAAATATTCCAACTGTCATATGTCACATGTCATATTGCATCCTTTGTGACAACAAACAATGAAGCTTTACTTTTGGTACGCTGACATCTTTTTTTTCTCAAAAAACAACAACAATTTCAGTCTTATAATATTTACAAAACATTCTTGAAAGCAAATACAATTTTATTCGAATAATATTTTTGAAAAACTTTTTTTTTTGCGGGGGGGAAATCAAAACAAAAACAAATCTGTGCAATTTTCTCCCGCACGCGCTGTTCATTCCTGCTGTTACATTCCACACTTGGGCAATGAAGAAGCAAGCGTGCACCAGCGGGAGGGGGTGGGGGGGGGGTGGTGTTGTTAGAGGACGGGTGGATAGCGAGAGCGAGAGAATGAGGTCGCACCTCGACCTTCAGTTTCCCACAGTAACCGGCACCCACCTGCCTCCCCCTCCGACAGCCGCAGGAAACCGGCGATGTAACCGTAAACGCAGACTTGCTGAGCTTGCCCTTAGGAAAATAGTCTTCATGCTGCCGTTGTAATACGAGAAGATCGCATCGGTGCGGTTTTGCAGGCTGCGGGTCTACTCGTACGCTTGACCTCCAAACATTTGATTCAACTGGCGGCGTACAAAGAGGACTTTTGTCCCATTGCCGCCAAAGTTCAACCTCATTTACGAGACAGACGGACAAGGTTAAATCGTGAGAAGTTGGACTTGGCTTCACGGTATGTGGGCGGAGCACGGAAGCAAAATTTGATGATTCGCCGTCGCGCAAAAACAAAACAACACGAATAACTCAAGAAATGTTTGAAAGTTCGGCCTGTTCGGCCAATTTGACTTAACAACTTGACATTTGCTATGCATGTCTGTCACACAAGTAGATGACGCAAACGTCTCAGAAAAGGAGGTCGGCCATCTTGCTTTGGCGGGAAACCGGCATTTTAGGGCAAATCCGCTCAAAGAGAGTTTGCCCCATTGCCACTCAATTTGAACCGCGCGTACTCGGCACGCCGAGTTTCATCATCTAGCACATTTCACTCACAGGGTAACTCAGCGTGCGTTATATGCTTAAAAGCGCTTCAAAAAATCGAAACGCTCCGTCTGATCGCAAAAGAGCGCTAACGTCACTTCTCCCATTTGTGTGCGGCCGCTTCACCTCGCTTGCCTCGGACTCTGCGCTCCGCTATCTGATCTGAGTCTGCAGATCTCTGAGCCCAACTGGGTTCCTATATTCCATTAGCACCAGTTTTGGGGTCAACTGTGTCAAATTCTGGCCGCTTAATAGTTTTTCCTCGGGTCCTTTTTGGCGCTGCATCATTTAATCCTTTTTTTTTTTCGCCGAGCAACTTTTACGACTCAAATCTGCGTCTGGACCACGACACATTGTAGACACGCGTTCACTTTTTTTTTGGTCTTTTCCCGATGTTTGCCTCCATTTCTCGTCGCAGCTACGCCTGATGTGGCGTCCTCTGTTTACGAGCCACTCCGAGGCACCGCACGCGTTGCCATTTCCGACGCGCTGCCGTGTAATGTGTGATGTTCTTTCAGAGCCATTAGGGCGGATTTACTGCCAGTCGTACTCCTGAGAGTGTATGAGAGCGTGCGAGCGAGCGCGTGCGCGTACCGGTGCACACTCACATGATGAAATCCCATCCGTGCGTGAGCATCGCGGGTGTGCCGGTGTGAAAGGACTCGGAACCATTACTACACCCGTCCCCTCGAGGGTGAGACGCTCGCTGCTCTCAAAGTCGAGGCTGCTCCGCGGCGATTTATTTGTCTGACATCCGCGGACGAGTGACAGCGAGAAGAGGACGGCGGCTGCTGCTCAACTTCCAGCGTTCAGAAGATTCTTCAAAGAGAAGGCAGAAGAAACAGAAGAAGAAGGAGGATTTTTCCAGCCACTTTGCACCTCTGAGGGATGGATCCGATCGTCGGGGAGGACCGGGGCTCCGCTCCGGTGCCGAGCCCATCTGAAGACACAGTAGCGGCTTCCGCTGAAGCCCAGTCGTGAGCTGGAGCGGCTCGGAGGCATGGCGCGGCGGAGGTCGCCGCCGCCGCTTCTTCTTCTTCTTCTTCTTCTGCTGTTAGTCGGGGCGCTCAGCGGGGCGTGGTCGCCGGCGGACGCCCCGGGCAAATTCAAAGGCGGTTGGAGGTGGAGAGGGGACAGGAGCCGTGAGTAACGCCGCATCCCCAACAAGTTTGGGGCGCTTTTGGCGACCTTTCCGGCATGTGTGCTGTTCCAGGGGGAAACAAATGTTGCGGATTTATACATTTTTGTGGAAAGGTGGAGTTGGAGGGAGAGAGAGAGAAAAGGCACACAAAAAAAGTTATGGAATTATATAAGAAAAATGATTTTTTTTTTTTTTTTTAATTAAATTTACCAGGGGAAAAAAAAAATTCATATTATAAGACAGAAAGTGGTGACTTTATGAGAATAACGTAATATTAAGGGAAATTTATATTTTGAGAATAAAGTAGCAGACTCACGAGAGAAAAAAAAAATGTCAACATTAAGATGATGAAATCATGGAATTACGAGGAAAAAATCGTTTTTATATGAGAAAAAAAAGTTGTAATGATATGATACAAAATGGTCATATTATGAGGATAAAGTCATAGCATTATGAGGAGAACAAAGTTGCCATATCCCGAGAATAAAGATATTGATGTAATTTTTTATTAGTTCTTTTCTGAGAATTAGGTGCTCATGATAGGGCTTGTAATTATATCATGAGAAAGTTGTAATATTATAATACAATCATAGCATTACAAGAAAATAAGAAAAATATTTCAATATCCGGAAAATAAAGTCAGAGAATAAATACAAATATTTCTCTGAAAAAAAGTTACAAAATGACTTGGAAAAAAGTAATAACAATATAAGAATAACATCATACAATTATTAGAAAAGTGTAATATAAAGAGAAAAATGTAACGTCACAAGAAGTCACAGAATTAAGAGTAAAAGGTTGCACTATCCCGAGAATCAGGTCATGGAATTATGTGAGAAAAAAATATCAACTTTCAGGAAAATATAAAGTCATAAAATTAAGAGAACAATTATTGTAATACTGCAGGAATAAGTCCTCGAATTCCAAATTGTTTTTTCTCAATATAACGTGATGACATGACGAAAAAACTACAACAGAATAAAGTCAGAGAATTTCATAAGAATTAAGAATGAATTGAAAGTTATACGGGAATAATTTCAGACTTTAAGACAAAGTCAAAGAATTGTAACCAAAAACTCATGGATTTATGAGATTTTCTTCTTTTTTACTAAATTGCAACAATATTAGAAAAATGCTTTAATAATACAAGTATGAAGTCAAAGAACTATGAAGGGAAAAAAAAACTGTAATATTGGCATAATACACCTATAGGCAATATTTCAAGATTCGTGTCATGGAATTATATAACAAAAAAGATGAACCTTTCTAAGAATAGAGACGTATTATTAGGAGAATAATGTCGCAATATTACGGCAATAGCGTCAGAAATCAGAGACAAAGTTGCAACATTCAGATTAAAATCAAGCAATTATGAGACAAAAAGTGCCTCTACTCATAATTTTGTGACTTTTTTCCCCTTTGACCTTTTGTAACACCTTGACCTCTCTTGAGCAATCAGGCCATTGTCCATTAGTGTACCTAATCAATTGTCTCTCTTCCGCTGTTGCCGTTGTGGCTTTTCCGCAGCCATCTTTCTACTTCCTAATGGCGTCCCTCAGGGTCTCACTGGCAGCGTCTTATTGATGAGCGGGCCGCTCGGTCGTAAAAAGCCACTCCTAGTCACGCTCTCAGTTGTTACGTCCGCTGACGCGCGCTTGCTCGGAGGTCGAAAGTCGGAAAAGGAACGACCGTCGTGGTTTTTGGCTGCTGAGAGCTAATGGGATTGTTTGGCAGCGCTCGACTCTTTGAAGGATGAAGTGGCGAGTGCGCGCGCGTGCCTGTCCCCTTGTGTCCGTCCTCCGCGCAGAGGTTAAAAGGACGCGGTGGTCTTGATACCCTTCCAAGATGAAATGACGACGACGACGGGATGCTGAGTGGTGCCGAGTCCGGCTGAGTGGCTCAAGCAGATGCGACGGCGTCAGAGTGACTTTGCATTACGCTGCAAATTATTGGCAAATTGGCCTATTTCCTGATTGTTTTTTTCCCAACCCATTCTCCAAAATTCATGCTGGCACAAGAACAGTGAATATGCTAGTCATCTCGTTTCAATATAAATATATGTTATTGCTATATGGGATAAGAAATCCCGCCACCCGACCTCGGATAAGCGCTAGAAAATGGATGGATGGATGGGGCAAGAAATCATTTTTTGATATTTATGATTTTGTATGTGTACAGTGGTGCCTTGAGATACGAGTGACCCGAATAACACCTTTTGGAGATACGAGCCGTCGTCGTCCAAGGTGAGATACGAGCGCTTGACGGTCGGTAGCAGTAAACCCGATTCAACTCGCTTCCCAATCAGCACCACTTTAACAAATGGTGAACATTGCCGCAAAAAGAGGGAGGTTTCAAGATGATTTCATGTCACTCCCAGTTGACGTTTACGGTCAAACTAAGTATACAATTAACAGAATTACATCTTGTGTTTGTACAACAACCACAGCTATGCCTTAGGAGCGTCTGCTAGCTTAATGCTAACACATAACGGCCAAATGAATGGGAAAAACGCCATTGACATGCTAACAGTCAGCATCGACAGTCGCGGTTTTAATACCCTTTTTTGAAACGAATATTTAAACGCATACGGTGGAAAAAATGACGAATATCGCAGTTACTTACTAAGTGGTGGAACAGCAAAGGAAGAAGTCTATGCTTCTTCGTTTGTGCACATCACTGTTGCATACAAGAGTGCCTCCCGGTGGCCAAAGCGGGCACGGCACACTGATTGATGGATGAAACATTAGACTATAAAGCATAAACTGTTTAGTTCTTTACATTCTATCTACGTATACATCCTTTATGATTCTGTTTTTATAAAGTGAAATATTACAGTGCTATTTTTCCTTCTTCAAAAACAAAACATCATTTGGGATGGGGAGGCTGCAAGGCATTATTGGCATTTCCGGAAAGATGATTGCAGAGGTTTTGAGTTAAGAGTATGCACGCTGAATGAATTAAACTTGTATCTCAAGGCACCACTGTATTATGTAGGCATCGCTGTTTGTTTTCTATGGTTATTTATTTTGTTTGTGTTTCCCCCCCCGCCCCTTTTCATGAATCAAGATACTGCAGTTACTGATATGATTTGTATGAATCTATATCGGAATAAGGATGTGTAGGATTACTAAAGTAAAGGATTACTTTAGTTTTATATCGATGTTCATAGAATGTAATTATGCAGGAACACAAGGAAGTAGATAAAGGGGTATTCATTTGTTTGATGTGTTCTTGTTCCTGCTCTTCATCCAGGCTTTTGTGGTAGGTAAAAAGATTTTCCCTGTCACCGCGTGGTTTCGTCAAAGGGGATTTTGGGGCAACCAAACTCCAATGAAGAGCGTTACTGTTCATGTTTTGGGGGTCATTTTGCTAGTGTAGTTATTGTTCCTGCTCTCTGTCCACATTGTACCTGTCACTGTGTGGTCTGGTGAAAGTGGATTTTTGGGCACCCTAACTCCGTGGTGTGCATAAGGTATTCCTGTTCCTGTTTTTGCTCCCTAGCCACATCTGTTACTGTGTGGTCTTGTGAAAGCAGATTTTCTTTGGCCAACAAAACAAGTTTTCATTTGTAAAAAAAACAAAAACAACAAATCCAGGTAAAGCTAGTGAGGCAATGTTGGTGATGAATTTGGCTTTAGAATTTAAACATGGAAGAAACAGTTTGATTTCAAGAGGTGTCGACGGTTTGTGTTTGTTTGATGGACTTTTGCTTGCTTGCGTGGGCAGAAAACAGAAGCATTCGGAGACTTTCTGGTATTGACGGCTCTGACAGATTAGCACCGGAACAAGCACAAAACAAGATTTGCTGTTTCTGCTCGAGCTGAAGTTTGCAGGCGTCGCAGTGACGACGCAAATTGACTACCTGGAGGTCACGTTTGAAAGGAACAGAGTTGCTCTTTGTTTCTGTTCCTGTTCTGTTGCCATTCACTTATGAGAGTATTTTTTTTTTTCTGTCACTGTCTTGAAAGTAGATTTTTGCTCATCTAAACTCCTACAAAGAGTGTTACTGATACTGTTTTTCGTAGTAATTTCTTTAGTGTATTCCTGTTACTATTTCTGTTCGCTATCCATGTTTTCTCCGTCACTGCGTGGTCGACTGAAAGTGAATTATTACTCATCTAAACTTTCACAAAGTGGGTTACTGATACTGTTTTTCGTATCCAGTTACTGTTCGTGCTCTCCAGCCACGTTTTCCGCGGGGTCTATCGAAAGTGGATTTTTGGGCACCCAAACATTTAAACAAGATGCGGAAGCAAACAGGAAATTGACTATTTCCAAATACAAGGCTCAAAGTAGCATATAAACAACAAAAACACTCACTAATACAAACGACAGGGAAACTGGCATGACGGGACTCAGGAAAGGTGAACATATGATGACAAAAATTACATTAAATAATCAGCGAAACTGGGAAATAAATACAAGAGACAACAAGGCACACACCTGGACCAGACACGAGTGGATGGAGGGAGCTGATTGGTTGGCACAAGGAACAGGGGACAGGGCTGACGAGAACAGGTGGGCACATAAGACACACAAGACATAACAGGAAACAAAACTAAATCTAATCTTAACAGAAATACTGGTCACGACAGTTCCTTAGTGTGTTCCTGCTCTATGTTCACATTTTCACGGTCCCTGTGTAGTCTTGTGGAAGTGAATTTTTGGGCACCTAACTCCAGCCAAGAAGGTTACTGTGATTGCTTTTTGGAGGCGTCATTTCCTTACAGCGGCACGTTGCTTGACTGGCGAGCACGTCTGCCCCGCAGTTCTGAGGTTGCGAGTTCAAATCCCGCCTCGCCTGTGTGGCGTTCGCATGTTCTCCGGTCCCTGCGTGGGTTTTCTCTGGGTACTCTGGTCCCACATCACCAAAACATGCATGCTAGGTTAATTGAAGACTCTAAATTGCCCGTAGTTGTGAATGTGAGTGCCAGTGGTTGTTTGTTTCTATGTGCCCTGTGATTGGCTGGCGACCAGTTCAGGGTTTACCCCGCCTCTCGCCCAGAGTCAGCTGGGACCCCCGCGACCCTAGTGCGGAGAAGCGGTAAAGAAAATGAATGGATGGATGAATAATATCCTCAGTGTGTTCCTGTTCCTGTCCTCTAGCCACATTTTGCCTGTCTTGATGTGATCTACCGAAAGCAGATTTTGGGGCACCCAAACTCCAACCAAGAGGGTAGTTACGGTTATTGTTTTTGGAGGAGTAATTCCTTTAGTGTGTCCCTCTCCCTGTCCTCTATCCACATTTGTCATGTCTCTGTCATGATGTGATCGATTGAAAGTGGATTTTGGCGCCCCCAAACTCCAATTAAGAGTCTTATGGTTATTATTTTTTGCTTGAATCATGTTCCTGTTCCTGTCTTGGATCTTGATCCAGGCTTGTGTGGCCATTACCTTACAACCAATTTCCCTGTTACTGTCTGGTCATAAGAAGATTTTTGGGCAATGAAACTCCAGCCAAGTGTGTTAGTGGTTGTGCCGTAATTTCTTTGATGTTCCTGTTCCTGCTCGATATCCACATTTCCCCTGTCACTATGTGTTCTAATGAAAGTGGAATTTTGGGGCACCTAAACTCCAACTAAGAGTCTTATTGTCACCGTTTGCTGAAGTAATTTCCTCATGGTGTTCCCGTTCCCGTTCCGCTCTCGGTCCATGGTTCTGTGGCCATTCGCTTACCCAACTAACCTTGCCTGTATAACATTTCCCCTGTCACTTTTTGGTCTAGTGAAAACTCTGAGTTATTTTTCTATGCAAGGTCCCTTGTGGATTGCTGTTCCTGCGCTTTTCCCAGCTTGAATTTTTGTGGCGGTTGCGTAGCCTGACCTCGGACGTTTGCCCTCCACTACATTTATTGAGGAAGTGGACGTTCTGCCGCGGTGGTCTGTTCGGGGAGTGTCGTGGTTTGAACCTTGACCTCCACCGCGCAGCCTGAAGCATCCCACCTACAGTAACAGGCGCTTTGGATTTGCAAGCAGCACAGTCGCAGGTGCGCCACGTGTGGGCCTAATGCGGCACAGATGGCCATCGCGCACCTGCACGGACCATTAAGCGCATGCTGCCTGGACAAAATGTTTTCGGGCAACGTTGCTGGATTGCGTTTTGAGTCTAAATTGTTGTTCGAACTTTGCGGGGCAAGGCCCATCAACATAACGGCATGCTTGCAGCCCAACAGACATCTTATGCCAACATTATTATCTTGCTCTATATTAAACAAAAAATGTAGTCCTTTATTACTTATTAATACATTTAACATAATGAAAGAGAAGAGTTTTTTTTCTTTGGTGCTTTTTGTTATATATTTTTTCAAATGATCTATTTTTTAATGAAGCTGATTTCTTGATGACTAAATGGGTCACAATGACCCATGAACAATTTTTGGGTGAACGGGCACCTTCATGCCTTAACCCTCTTGTTATGTTTTTTTTATGTTTTCAATTGTGCAAAAAAACTAAACAAAAAAATTTAAATGTAAAAAAAAAAAAAAAAAAAGTCATAGAACTCCTTCAACTGGCTTGTTAATTTTATTGTTTTATTATATACTGTACACATGTATTTTATTATTGTTTCTATGACTAAAAAATGTTGTACATGAATGACTATTTTTTAGATAATCATAATAAAATATTTTCTTTTTATTGTATTTATTGAAAAAAATGTTATTTACATAATGTTATTTTCTTTTTGATCATGTATATTTGTTTGTATTTATTTAATAACGTAACATGCAGCGGGTTCCGTTGACCAATGATCAGCCTTTTTTCCTGCTGCTGCAAAGAAACAAATATAACAGGGCAGAAAATTCGCACTTTCATGCCTTAATTAACTCATTCTTTTAATCAATTAACTGTTGTGTCTGGTACAAGCTCGGAAGCTGGAAAATGTTGTGTTAACGTCAACCCTCAACCCCGCATCATTACCAGACTCGTACGAGGAGAAAAGACGGACAAGATGACTCGTGGGAGAGTCGCTTGTGTGTCACAATCCTGCAAATATGCGACAAAATTGCAAAAAAAAAAACAATTGTTTTAAGGGTTTCAAAAAGCCAAAGAATTAACTGTGAGGTTGGGGGTCGTATTTACCCATTTAATGTAAAAATATATAGCAAAAATGATAAAAAGAAAATTACGCTAGAAAAAAAAATGAAGATACCACTTCAAAATCATCAATTTCTCTTGATTTTGCTCTTTGTAGGTTTATGTTTTATTCTACAAATTATTGACAAAAAAACTCCCAAATTCCAAATATGCCCCCAAAAAATATAATGAGAGAGAGAGTTTAAATGCAAGAAATGTGAGAATTTATCGGATTAGTATATTTTCGTAACAGTAGCTACCTTAGCTTTGCAAGAAATTGTTCCGAGATCCGCAGCGGCGTCCTGCAAATGAACTCCGGAGTCAACATAAAATGTGCATGTGTGTGCGCAACCAAGCGCATGTGGGAACTGCGCACAGAACAGATAAATAAAACATATTCTATTTATAGTCCTCGCCACTTTGGCGCTTGACTTCTCTCGCGTCTCACATCACCTCCTCCTCTGGAACAGCCGGTGTTGGGCCGTTCACGCTCGAGTCGGCCTTACTGCCGTCTGGGCTGGCTTTCTTTTGCTTCTGCGGGCCCTGACGTCGTCTCCCGGTGATGGATGAGGCGGATTACGGGATTAACGGCATCTCGACTCGGCAAAAAGGATGCTAACTGAAGCCACGGGAAGGTGGCCGGACGCCTGTGACGATCCCATCAAAATTCACGAGTCCTCAGATTAAAGTGCGAGAAAAGTCCAAATGGAACCAACGGGCCAAAAAGTGGCACAAACGCAGCATGCCGAACAATATCCGCCCAAGGACAGTTCAGTTGTATTGAACTTTTCAAAAGTTTGTGGTTTTTTTAATCTCCGCCATCAATTGTGAGCTAAGCATGGGTGTTGAAGTTGGATGATCATTTTGAGGATGAAAAAGGGGAGGCTTAGTTTTACACTCCTGTGACAGTCGGGAATGTTGAAATGTTATTTAAAACGGCACAAGCACAGTCAATAAAGGTTTTGTGGTGGTGAAAAAAGCCCGGAGCACCTTGAAATGATTTCCCAATGGGAGAGGGGGAAATGGCTTTGAAGCGGAGCAGCGTCCCGGAACGGATTGTGCTCATCACGTCGTGACACGAAGTCACGGTTTGATCCGATAGAGGGCAACAGTGAGGTGAGGTTCAGCGAGGGCGCGCGGGTTGGATGGATTCGAGCGTCGCTAATGAACCGCGGATCGAATCGCGCGGCTTTGGCGGGAAGCGCAGATGGAGTCCAGACGCTCTCCATCGCAAAGTGCGGCCAAAAGCAGTAGAAGCTCAAGGAGGCAAACACGCTCCGCTGGCTCGGAGGAACGCTTGATGACCGCGATGGATGATGTCAATTTTCAGGGCACTTTGGCTACGTGGGGGGTGGGGGGGGAATTTTTGGTCTTTTTTTTTTTTAAATTGCTAAACTCTAAACAGAGCTCCTGTGTCGTTGGATGCACAAATGAGCGCCCTTAGTTACGAACTGTCACTTGGCCGATTTCATTGATTCTGTTTTTGCAACAGGAAGGCGCGGAAGAGCATTTTCGTTCGCCTCGTCTTTGAAATTGACAAACAGATCCCGGTAGATGGCGGCGTATTTCTGACCGGCGCAGCTTTTGAGTAGGTAAAGATCTCGACTGGTCACGCCGAGTAAGTCGGACAAGTTTATTAACCACCTCATATGTATGCATATGTATGGTATGAGCGGAGAATGCGTGTGTGTGTCGCGGTCGTGAGAAGAGTCGACGCAGTTCACCGATTGAAAAAGCCGCTGACATTCAGCCTAGAATATAGAATTAGAATCTAGAATTCTCTTGCGTTTTTAGTTGTCATCTTAGGGTGGACTGCTTTCATTCGTTTGAACTTTTATTGCTAACATTTTTCATCGAAGTAAAGTGACGAGGCGGGAGTAGAAGAAAGTGAGAAGATAAATGTTGACGCACGTTCATCGCTCTCAGCCCTCCTGGCAAGAAAAATAACACGGAGGTTTCTTTCACGCCATTGTTCCAAAGAATTCAAAGCGCATCAGCACGTTTTTGCGCTCCCATTTGACAGAATGAGTTCAATTGGTTCTTCGTGACAGTTCTCGCCGACGAGCCGATCTCGAATACGCCGAGTCCGGATGGAGGCGTCCCGTTTTCCCTCCGGGGTTGAGGTGATAATTACAGGGCGACTCCTCACGCCTGCGGTGCGCAGAAGGAGCGTACGCACGCAGCGGGCGTCGCGGCCCAGATCTTTAGGAGTAGCAAACGGCAGCAGAGACAACGTTTTGCTTTATGGGACCGAGAAGCTGACAGCACCTTGATCTAATTACAAAGATTTGGTGGCTTTTTTCATCCCCGCCGTTTGTTTTCTTCATATTTCAAGCCAGCGTTTCATCACAACTTAATGCCATCCATGCAGTCCTCTGGTTGAACCCTCAGTGAAATAGCGTATTAAGTGAAAACACGCACATGCAACGGTTCGACAATCCCAAATTCGCCGACTTGCTGGGTTGCCAAGGCACTATGTTGGAGAGAGTTGAGGCGTTTCCTTGAGACATAAGTAGTGCTTTAACTCCATCCACGGGCCATTACGTATGTTTGCAGCAATTACTCGCGGATTTTCGCTATTCGCTCGATGAAAAGTGGGCTTTCGCTGTACGGGTAAAATACTGCCCGTCCAATACAAAAAACAAGCAAACAAAAACCAGGTTTGCTCGTCCTGATTTTTGATTTTGATTTTGGTAAGGCTGAGCCGTGACTTTTTTCGTTTTTTAAATTAACCCCCCCAAGCTGGGAGAATTTTCTATCATAAGTAGACCCACCCAAAAAATCTCAGGAAGCCATGTCCAAAAAGACAACACAGGTCGTGGGAGATTTCGGTTTGTGAGCGGCCATTTTTGGACGAATTTGACCATTTCCACGACAGATTTTGCCCCAGAATTTGTTTTCTAATTGCTCCCAAATTTGAATCCTGTCTGCGAGACACATGGAAAAAATGCTTCGTCATTGCATGTACAGTAGGTGGAGCGTGGCAGCCAAGTTTGATGACTCGCCATAAGAAACGTAAATTGAAAAATTCTAATTCCGATCCACAAAAATGCCTCAAGAAGCCATGCCTGTAAAAAAGTCTTCCCTTTTTTTCAGCTCCCTTCAAGACATTTTATTTCTACCAAATTTGAACCACGTCACCAAGTGCTAATTTGCAAGATTTTCATTTTTGGTTTTGTCCTTGCATGGCAGCGAAGTCTGATGACTCGCCATTAGGAGCAGAACTTTGAAAACGCATCCCTTGAAACCTGCTTAACTTGGTAGGCACGTCTATCACGAGTAGACCCACACAAAAAAAAGTCTCAAAAACCCAAGCCCGAAAACACACAGGAAGTCTGCCATATTTCTTTGAAGTCGAAATGTTAGGCTCCTTCTGGCCATTTTGAGGGATCCTTCAAAAACCAATTTGTGTTTCCGCCAAGTCGACACAAAGTGAGATTTTCATCGGGTTCGAACATGCAGCCTGCCCCTTTGGAAATTACAGATGAGCTCTCGAGATGATGCTAATCAGCGCTAATGACCAGCGCCAACGGAGCCGAGCACTTTCCAGCTAAAAAGTCAAACCTCGAACCAATGTGATAATTACTCGGAACGAGACCGTCTCAGTGCCACAGCTTTGAAATCGGCAACCCGAGATCACATTAACAATCTTGTCGGACAAGCCGGGAACACCGTCAAGTTTGTACTTAAAGAAATGATGTCATATTTTGACCTTGAACTAACGGCCCTCAAATTACGCTGACGCTGTGTTATGATAATAAGATGGGAGGTGTCTGCTATTGCCATGGCGACGGTGGAGCCCTTATTTTAAGGGTCTGTTATACTGGTGAACCAGCCAGGACACTTTCGTGTTGTGGTTGGTGTTAGCATATGTGACTTAAAGTAACAATATGTCGTCATTTTATCTTAAAATAATAGCTGCAAATTTATGTTGCTGTCTCTTTTTGCTACTTTAAGGCTACTAGCATTGGTGCTAACGTCAACCAAGTCCATCCTTGGAGCAACAACATGGAGTAAATCAACCTCAAAGTAGGAGGAGCCAGGACTTCGCCGATGTTGTGTTAGCGTCGCCAACGTATGTCACGCTATACTTAAAGCAACCGTATGTAATAATGTAACATCCAAATAACGCCTTCAAAATCAACTCACCATGTTGATGCTACCCTCAGTTTTCATAATGAGATCTGTTGCCATGGCAACCCTGGACCCCCTTACTTCCGCGGTCTGTTACATTGGTGGACCGACGAGCCAGGACGCCTCTCGTGACGTTTTTGAGTTTTTCAATCTTTTTACTGTTTTTGTCACCCAATGTTCAACAGTAAAAGTCAAGACCGAAGTGCAAATAAGTGCGTATTGTGATATGAAGTCATGACTTGAAGCACTTTCAAACCCTCCTCTGCAGTCATGGAGACCGAGTGTTGGAGGATAAAAGTCCAAAGCAATAGAAGCCAGACCACATGAAGGCGGCCATATTAGCTCCAGATGTCTGACGCTGACCCCACCCCCCCCCCAAAATCCCCCCGCCTCCGTCTGCAAATGCTCTCCCAAAGGCATGACTGTGGATTAAGTGCAACAAAGTTTTAACAACTGAATTTAAGCGCATTTTTATCTTTCAAGGACACGACGTCGCCTTTTTTGAAGTCCACTCGAATCTCTTTTTTTTTTTAAAGCTATTTGGGTGTTGAATGTTTGACAATATAACGCTCGTTAAATTGAGTTACGCTGCAGAAAGTCACCAAAAAAGAAAAAGAAGGCATTTGGATTCTTGTATGAATGCCATCAAATGTCATGAATATCATTTTGCCAATTTTCACCGTTCCTCTACTTCCACATTTCTATTCTATGACTACTCAGCTCATCTTGGGAACTATTTTCGAAATCTCCGAAATTCTCAAATGTTTCATTAGTCCCCATTTTCCATCGCAACATTCCCAAATCGACATCAACATTGAACATGTTTGCATCCTCCTCCTCCCTTGACGGATTCAAACCATCCCGACTTATGCAACGATGCTATGAGGCGAACAATATTCATCTCCTCCCTCCGCGTTTCTCGACCAATTCAAAGCATTCCACCTTCTAAATTGCCAGATTTTCAGTGAAATTCCCCAATTGAGAATGAAGATATTTGCCTTTCATTTTCGCCGTCAGCTCTTCGGCATTTCTTCGCCCAAATGCGTTTCCGCAGTTTATTTAGTGTCCGCCCTCGACGGCTCATGTGACACCAAATCAAAGAAATGTAGCGGCTGAGATGCGTTTACGCTCAGTCAACAAACCTTATTGACTGCATTTCTCGGGGTGATTTATTCAAGCATCTGAGGTTGGGCACAAAAAGACCCGTGCTTATTATTTGACACTTTTAATCACCGGCCGCTTTCAAGATTAAACAAGCACTCGATGAATGTGTTCCTCTTCCTAACGTAATTTCCAGTTGAGGTTCCATTTCAGATGTTTGCTATTAAGATCCATCAAACGGTGGTTTTGAAGTGATTTTCATGAAATGGACCCAGCGGTCTCAACAATGTTGCGGTTGTTAGCCACCTTGTAATTAATACTTGAATGATGTTGTCTATCTTTGAATGTTTAAACGTCGCTCCCACGCTGTAATGAAGCCTATTCACATGGCTTTAGCAGTGATCGTTTTGAGTCACTGATCGGCAAGTCAGCGTAGTCACGCGCCGGTCAAAGTATCGCCCGTTAAAAACCCCCGAGTTGTCAGTGTGAGCGTTCCCTACGAGGACTGGAGCGGTCGTTCTCAAAGGCAATACAACCAACGCGATAAATCGAGCCTCGAATGCGGAGGATACATACCGGGTGATGGAAAAGTACTGACTTGCTCCTTTCATCGGGGAACATACACCAAACGAAATTGAGAAGAATATTACAACATATGAATCGATTGTAAGATACTTTTCAATCAGCCAGACGAGCGCTGCCCTCGCTCGCATGAACTGATGGAGCCTCCAAACGTTTCCAAAGACAAGAGGAGCAGCCCAGTTGCCGGTCGCATTCGTTGCCTTTGAGAATGCAGCTGTTAATTCGCGTGGCCGCCATTCCCTCCTTTTAGACTTACACGGCTTCCGGTTCAATCCTTATGTTGACACTGTTACTCGTGAGAGTTCATTGTTATTTGCCTTGAATCGTACACTATTTTGGATATTATGAGAATGGGTGAATGCACGCGCAGTATATATATATATATATATATATATATACACACATCTCCTGTAAATCAATGTTCTTATTTCCAATATTGGCCCGTATATTGCATATTCACTTTGTTTTTTGTTTTTTTATCGGTGTCGGCCCCAAAGGTCCCATATTGGTCGGCCTTTAATTAAACAATTCCCATTAGAATTCTATTTGTATTGTATTTTATTAGTACTTGAAGTGGTACTTAGTGTATAAAGTTCGAGAGCTCGTGCTAACAAAACAACGTACGCTCGCTGCAGGTCGACGAACGTGTGGCGTCGGAACCCAAAGTCCGAGCTTAACAATGAAGTCGTCTAGATTACGCAATACTCCCAGTCAACACGCAAATATCCGAAATATAATTGCTTTATGATCCATGATGACGTCGTCACGCGAACGAGGTGATTCCGTAGGAGGATGTTTTGAAAAGAATGTGAGCTCACGTAGCACTCGTGCTCCTCTTTGGATGGGCCTCCTATGAAAGGAAAAAAGAAGTGTGGCTTAACCTGTCAGCCAAGGCAGACACCGAGTAGTCACGCTGTAAAAATCTCCATCCAGCCTTCATCCTTAAAGAATTTTCTTCAACTTTGCCCGTGGCGACAGAGGCTGCGGTTTCTTTTTTTGTTCCACTCACTCACCGACCTAATCAATTTCATCTCGGCGCGCTTTGACACGTCGTTTGTCTTTCGTTTCGTACGACACCGCTATCACCGCAACGCCAGAGGCGGCCTCGGAGATCTCGTCCTCGTCGACACAATAGCGCTCGCTCGCATTCCTCTGCGCCGACTTAGCGGCTGCTTTCTTGACCAAAAGAAGAAGAAAGAAGAAGAAAAAAAACCTCATTTGGCTCATCTTTGCAAGGGTACAGAATGGGATTGATGCTTTTCACACGGGCGGCTGGGAATCCTACAGATGTGTTATCCGGAAATGTTTGATAGGATAGCCGCAGTATCGTGAGACAGATCATCGCGATATTGAGAAAGAAAGGCATCTTCTTTTATACATCGCATTAGCCGCGGAACCGAAGATGCAGTAGAACAACGGTGCGTCGACAATTCATCCCGACATCGATCATCGATGTTGGTCACGTGACTTACACAACTTTGAAAAGCAAAGACATTCGTGGGCGTGTCCGCACGTCCCAGACGGGATCCTTTCATTACAACGCTAAAGAATTCCCCTCCGCTAGCGTTAGCGCCACTAACCTTGGAGGTGTTTGTCATGTCCTCGTGAGTCATAGATGCAAAAGGCATTGTGGAGATCGAGCTCATCTATCCGTGGGCTGGAAGACCTTTCGGGTGAAAGACGAGAGGTTTCTATTTTAAACAAAAAAACAAGCCAGCGATTGATTTCCTCAAGGGGATTTCAACACAAGATGTGACTTTCCAGTGAGGCATGTTTGTGTCGAGAGAGAGAGAGAGAGAGAGAGAGAGAGCGCGCGCGCAAGGGTTAGTGTTTCCAATCAGGTTTTCAAATCAGGATTTCCACCCTAAATTAAGGATTCATTTAAGGTTCAGGGTTTCAAACAAGAGTTGGGGTTTTAAATGAGGGTTTCAAGCCTGTGTTAAGGTTTGAAACAAAAGTTAGGGTTTCAAAGAAGGGTTTTAAGCCTTGGTAGGGGTTTCCAAAAGGGTTAGGGTTTCAAATTACAATTTCGAGACATAGTTAAGATTTAAAGCAGAGTTTCAAACCTTGAAATAAGGATTGGTGTTTCAAATGTAGGATTCAAACCAAAGTTAGGGTTTTAAACAAGAGTTAGCGTTTCAAATTAGGCTTTCCAGCCACGGTTCGAGTTTCAGACATTTCAAAATAGTATTTCAAGTTGAAGTTAAGGTTTCAAGCCCGCACGAGTGATTCCAACACGTTTTGTGGTCTCAAGTCGGGCTTTCAAAACTGGGTTACGGTTTCAAGCCAGCGTCGTTCTCATCAGCTCTCCAGGAGCAACATTTGGGACCAGCTGGGAAATCTGCTCCAGCGCATTCCTAACTTTATGACCATCATTAGTTCACGTGGCAAAATGCGCTGTCGGGCGCACGTGCGACTTTTTAACCTCCGTCAAGCACCGCTTTTTCTTTTTCTTTTCACAGTAATGCTAACTCACTGAATCTACAATTTCCAAAATCTTGTCAGAAGGTGGTCATATAATATAAACATAATGGCTGCTCTATTATGTACTTTGCTCTTGTTGATGTAAATTGTCCTTTTAATAATTGAAGCAAGAACATAACAAGCTAGAAGGAATACAGTTTGAATAAATGTTGGCAAGAAGCTTACACATTTTCTGAATAAATCATGGCAATATACTATTTATTTTGCATGACATAATTCAATTGGGCTCTGATCCTGATCCAGTTTATGATATAAAGAAGAACAGGAATATTTTCTCTTTTATGTTAGGCAGATGCGTGACGGTCGTTGGGAAGAGGGTTTCAAACAAGGCTTGGGGTTTGGTTTGGAAGTTGGGTTTTAAGGCTGGATTAAGGTTTCAAATTCATGAGCCGTGGTTCCATTTTTCAAGTTGGGCTTTGGGTTTCAAATGAGACTTTCAAGCCCGGTTTCAAACAAGAGGGAATTTAGGGTTTCAATCCGGGTTTAGTTTTTCAAATTAGAACTATGAACTTGGGCTCGGCTTTGGAGCAATTGGCTAGTCTTTTGAATGAAGGTTTCGAGCCTGGGTTAGGAATTCAAACAAGTGTTGGGATTTCAAAGTCCATTTTCAAATTAAGGTTTGACGGTAGGGTTCCAATCCAGGTTTAGTATTTCAAACCAGAGTGAGGATTTCAAATTAGGATTTGAATACAATCAATTCGTCAATTTCAAATATCTTACATAGAATCTTTTATATTTGTTTACTTTTTGGAGCGCCTTGAACCAAAGTCATTGGATCGAACACGACTGAGTACAGGTATATTTAAAAAAATACAAATCCAAGAATGTGAAATGATTTTGTCGTGAGCGCACGCACGCAAAGCGAGAGAGCCTGGTTTCCCATCAGCGATGAAGTCGTGGCGACGTTTTCCACGGCTCTTGATCTATTTCGGGTTGTGACAAGTGTGAACACAAAGCCTGCTGGTGTCGCGCTCCAACAGTCAGACTGAGCGGCTTTCATCGCGTCTGTCGTGTGTTCATCGCATTCTCAGTCACCGTGTGTGTGTGTGTGTGTGTGTGTGTTCGTGCGCCTGGTGACAAGTCGAGCACAGCATGAAGCCATTAGTTGCAGCATGCTGTGTTGTTCTTCGAGCCTCTTTCGTGTGTTTTTCAACACTTAAACCTCCCCTAAAAAAAAGATTCGATATGATTTTATTTATTAGATTTTATGAATATTTTTAAACCCCTTGTTTTGATACTTAGTTGAAGGAAGCCATTAGATAACAAGACAGAGCTTGACTTCCCGTTTGTTAGAGTGATGATGAGCAATCGTTGCCAGTTATAAATAGCCAACTGTTTCACTTGCCAAATAGTGAGTCACAAATGAATAGAAATAAACAATTATGCAATTAATCTCAGTGTTGTACTCGCTCTAGTGGTGTGTGTGGAAAAATAAATAAATAAAAAACATTTTTAAATCACTGTATCAGTACAATTCAGTTGTATTTAACTTTATTTAATACATTTGCATTTAATCTTTGCAAACTATTTGTTTTGAAACATTCATTTAGCCAAAACAGTTATGTGCAATACATTTGGATTGAATCATTCCCTGAGTCCAGTTTATTTTTGCCTATATCTAGAGATAGACCGATTATCGCCCATGCCGATTATCAGCGCCAACATTCGTCATTTTGATACATACCATCATCAGCCTTTTTTTTTTTTTTTTTTTTTAAATCCGCCGGCCAATAAGAGATCGATTTAAAACTGCGTAAACTTAAATTAAACATTTCAGACATGCTGTTGAAACTGAGAACTCCCTATACGTTGTTAAAGTTTTGTCTATTGTCTAAGATATATATATATATATATATATATATATATATATAAACTTGTTGCAAATATGAAAAGCTGTTTAATAAACATATGCTAAAAGGCATTTAAACAAATTTAAGTGTTGGATTTTGGATTACACAAAATGTTGACGCCAATATATGCCCTTTTTCGATTCCAAATATCGGTTATTGGGCTCCCTGACAAACGTTGTTCTAGCGCTACCGAGTTACTCACGATAACCACCGCCTTGCACAACAGAAATAAACACAACAACAACTCAAAAGGATTCGTGGTCAAAAATAGTCCATGTGTCATATGATGATACATCACCCCCTGCCCCCCCACCACTTACCCATGATAATGGTCACCTTGCACAATAGAAATAAAGAGAAGGAGTGTATGTAGCCGCCCTCAGTGGTCACGCTCGGCCGAGCTCAAGTGCTCTCCAGTGAAATTTCCCGTCTGGCCGCCTGCTGTCTATCAGAAGTGAACGTGCAGATCTCACTGAGGAAACAAATACAATACACATCGACACCCGCTGAGGTGCAAAAGGCCGGGCGGAAGGGTGTTCCCTGAAATGAACCCACCTACAAAGAGATTCGGCACGGCCGCGTCTGGATGATCCCGCCCCCGAGCCGCCTGTCATGCTGAAGATGACACAAAAGTGGCCATCAAAAGGGTCTGATTAGGAGCTAATGATGCACAATTGTATTTGCATCAAGCCCCAATGTGTACGTGTGTGTGTGTGGTGCTGTCAATCATGTCGCGTGTCAGTCTGCCGCCCTCGACCCCCCCCCCCCCCCCCCCCGGTGTGGGTGGTAGCCACACTGGGCTGCTTTCACACTAAGACCTCAAGCAGCTACAGGACACAACCTCCTGCTGATGCGCTAAATTACTAAACTACATCATCACTCCTAATAATTACATGTTAGACTTCCCGGGATGGATAATTGCCAATGTTTGCTCCGGGCCTGCTTCGTGGGTGCGGCGGGCACCGGGCGCCGTGCGGAAGTGGCGAGCGGGTTCTCAGTGCTTGTGGTGTTATTGTTGACAGAGACGGGAGTGGCGCAGGACGGGGGGAGAGAGGGTCCGACGGCGGCTCCCACCACGGGACACGGCGACGACAACTCTTTGGGCTACACAGGTACCGGATGCCTTGCTTTGACGCCGTACTCAGCGCTGTCGTTGGTTGATTATGTAAGCACTACCTTTAGACCAGGAGAGGTGTCGCTTTGCAACTTGTCAGTCTTTAAGATGACAACTTGAGGTTTACTGTCAAACTACACATCAAAGAAAGAGAATTACATGTGTGTTTGCTTGAGATGAGTCCTTGTTGCTTAATGCCATTAAACAATGCATAGACGGGGGTCACGAAGCTGGCTTCGATATCGCACTTTTAGAACCCAAATATATTTATATCGCGTAACTTGATGTGCTTTACATGATTAAAAGCATTTCAAAACAAAAGGGAAAAAACAGCTTACAAACATTTAAAACAAAGAGAAAAAAATAACACAAAATAAAAATTCTATTAAAATAGCATACAGTGCAAGAAATATTTAAAAGTGCACCCTTTAAGGAATAGACGTAGACGTAATATAACAATACTCACGGGCATATATTCTTGATCCTCTGCGAAGAGTGACTAATATTCATTCGGTTCACCGAGGACTTCCACTCCATGTATATCTTATCAGTATTATACTGCCCCCAGGTGGCCAAGTCACACACACCGAAAGGAGCAGCCCAATGTCCATTGAGTTGAAGCAAAAAAATGTATCAAGACTTATTCATTATTGACATTCTTTTTAATTCGTGTATGTTTTGAATAAAGTCCAATATTTTGAAGTGCTAAAAAACATTCAACATTTGTGTAATTCATTTCAATGGAGAAAAAGGACGTGCTGCTGCGAGCAGACACTGAAACAAAACCAGGCAGAAAGAACATTGCGCATGTATGAGGATGCTAACTGCTAAGCTACTAAATCGAAAGTATAACATAAATCAAGGGTCTAATCTGTGCACATGCGGTCTATGGGTGAAAAATGCAAATGATCCTCATTCAAGTGCTGAAAAGATGAAAAGAGCGGGCGCAGGTAGCAGACATCCGAACAAAACAAGGCAGCAAATATTGAGCCTGTACGAGCATGCTCACAGGCCAAACCTAAGACGTTAACTTTCTTTCTCTGATAGCACTTAACGGCGCCATGAGTTCAGTCGGCTAATCCGCCCATGAGAATGAAGCCAATGCGCCCGGCCGGTCGGCGATTCGCAAACGATCCTCACGCGTCCTAATCTTGACAGCTGTCGCTTTGAGCGGAGGATTAGCGGGGAAGCGAAGTGTCTGAGAGGTCGCTTGGCCTCATGTTTGGTCTTAGCTTGATATCGCGGTCAAACTGAATGTGATAGCGTATAACAAGGCCGCTTTGTCTGTGTCAGATCATTGACTCGTGAACGTGAGAGGGGATCTGAAGCACAGCGGTATACTGTGACTCCATCCGCTCGGCTGTGTGGAAGCACAACGTACCCCCGGATAAAGGTCTTTCAAGCTAGGATTAGGGTCTCAAATTCCAATTAAGGTTTCAAACAAGCATTCGGGTTAGGGTTTCAAGGCAGGGATATGGTTTTAAACAGTGGTTAATGATCCAAAGTAGGGTTTCAAGCGATGGTTACAGTTTTAAAGTAGGGTTTCAAACAAGGGTTAGCGTTTCCGAATTGTTTTTTAAGGCGCTTGCGGACTGCGACGAGCCTCAACTTTGCAACACTTTGAAAGCTTTCATCGCTCCCTTCAGACGCCCTCCTAATTGTTTCCCGATATCGCAGCACATCGGAGCCGCAATGAATGAGAGCGGCCAGCTGACGGTACGCCGCGGCCCGACACGCGTGGCGGCGGCGCACATCTTTTTTCCCTTTTGCCGACGTGAATATTTACGACGCCGCCACCACCGCGAACCGCAAAAGATGACATGGAACACCAAAGAATGTATTATTATTATTTGTTTTAATTGTCGGGTTACGAAGAAAACAAAGGGCACCGATGATCAATGATTGGCTAAAGAAGGATGACATGTCGTCGTCGGGTTTGGACTTCATTTGATACAAAGTGCAGTAGATGAGGTCTGGGCTGAACACGGCAGCTGCTGTTCCATTTCTCTTCTTAGGGTTTCAAGTTAAGGTTGGGGTTTCAGCCGGGTGTCAAATTAGGGTTCAAAGCCAGGATTACGATTTATAAAAAAGGGTTAGGGTTTTGGAGGGTTGTGAGGGCTGCAAACATGGTTTAAAGCCAGGCTTCGGGTTTTTAAAGCAGGGATTAGGGTTTTAAATAAGGGTTAGTATTTCAAGACAATGTTATGGTTTGAAGTTAGGGTTTCTAGCCTGGGCTACGGTTTTAAAGTCGTTATGGTTATGGTTGGCTTGTTTCAAACAAGGTTTAGGTTTTAAAATTGGGGCGCCAAGCCCGAGTTAGGGTCTCAAGTTAGGGTTTCAAACCTGCGTTAGCACTTGAAATTAGGGTTTCAAGGCAGGGTTAAGGCTTCCGGTTAGGCTTTCAGGCCTGTGTTAGGTTTTAAAGGCAGGGTTTGAGTGTCAAAGGCATCTGTTAGGGTTTCAAATTGGCTGTAGGCCGGGGTTAGGGTTACATGCCAGGGTTAAGGTTTCAAGACATGGATATAGTTTAAAAGTAAGGTTTCAAAGCAGGAATTATGGTTTTAAACAAGGCTTTGGGCCTTCATTTAGTTTCAAGACAGGGTGTCACGGGAGTTTCAAAGTAGGGTTTCAGGGCAGTGGGGTGGGTTTCATACAAAGTTGAGAGTATCAAAGCAGGGTTTCACGCCAGAATGAGGATTTCAAATTCTCTAGGGTATCGGGGTCTTCGAAGTCAGTGAGGAAAGCATGAGCATCGTTGCTTACTTGCGACACGTGTTTCGGCACCCAAGCCTCAATTGCTCACCCGGCCGGCCTCGACTCCCCCCCCCATTACAATAAATGTGTACGTACACCGCCCGGCCCGACAAATTCCTGGGATGTTTTTTGACATACTTACCAAATAAAGATAATTCTGATCCCGAGACAGTGTTACGGATTCAAATAAGGGTTAGGGTTTCAAGCAGTGTCCGGGTTACAGTTCCAAGCCTGAGATAAGGTTTTAAAATAAGGTTTAAAGGCAATGTTAGAGTTTTTAGTTAGTTTTCCAGTTCGAATTCATGTTTCAAACAAAGGTTAGCCTTTCAGATTAAGGTTTTAAGCCTGATATGTGGTTTTAAAAAGTTATTTTCAAGCCTGGGATAGGGTTCCAAGCCAGCCCTGCAGTTTGCTGGAATAGGATCAGGCATACCCGTGAACCCCAGTGAGGATAAGCGGTGTAGAAAATGGATGGACGGGTTTCAAGCCAATGTTATGCTTTCAAGCCAGGCTTAACATTTAAAAAAAAGTTGGGTCTTAAAACTAAGGTTTCAAGCCTGGTATATGGTTTTAAGACAGGGTTAGGCTGTCAAGCCTGAGTACATTTTCAGATTCAGGTTTCAAGCCAGGGTTGAGGTTTACAAACCAGAGTTTGGGCTTCAAACTAGGGTTTCAAGTCTGGTATAAGGTTTCAAACATTGGTTAGGGTTTCTAATGAGGCTTTCGGGCCAGGTTTAGGACTTCAAATTTGTTTGGATTTCAAAGTAAGGTGCTAAATGAGGGGCGAGGGTTTCAAATCTTATTTTTTCAAGTCATATTACTTGTGAGGCTCAGGTCAATATGATTATCATCCGACCGCTGGAGACGGAGAAATGCTCGGCCGGCGGGCGTCCGGGGGTGTTTCGGGCTCGGAAATCTAAGCAGCACCTGCTCCCCCCGACCGGGGCGCGTGGTGTGAGGTCAGCGCCGGCCGATAGCCCATCGCTCATATTTATTACGCTCATCGCAGCGGCAGTTTGTTTTGGCAGCTGCATGTGCATATAGACAGACCGACCGACCGACAGACAGATAGATAGAAAGAAAAACGGAAAAAAAGGATGTGGCGTTTCATTTGTCAGGGGGTCGGTCGGCCCGGTGGTCCCGTCAAGACGTCGAGTAGCCGAGAATGAAAGTTCGGTTTGAGAAGTGACTTCCCGTTATCAGACCGCAGGCGACTTGGGCTGTTCGTCGAGCTTTACAACAGTTTGAAATAGTTTTGATTGCTCGCTGAATTTGAATAAGGACAATGACGACGCCGTTTTTGTCATTGCAAAGTTGGCTGACATCGTTTTGCTGATTGTTAATGTTGGCGGGCCAGCCGCATCGAGTTATTAGAACACATGAAAGCATGTTATCATTCGTTGCATTCAAAATGGGGTTAGGGTTTTTAAACAGGAATTATGGTGTGAAAAATGGGTCGTTAGCATCTCAAATTAGGGGTCATGCCAGAGTGAGGGGTTCAAGACAAGGTTTTCAATTTGGAGTGTTAGCGTTTTAAACAAGGGTTAGGTTTTCCAATAAAGTTTTCAAGCCAACATCAGCATTTCAAATTAGGGTTACAGTTTGAAACAAGGATTAGGGATTTCAATGACGGGTTCATGTCCGGGTTAGGGTTTCAAAATAGCGGCTGGGTTTCAAATTAGGCCATCAAGTCAGCATTAAGAGTTTCAAGTTCGTGTTCAAGTCATCTCGGCAGAACGTGACATGAATCCTTATGTCCCTTTTTATTATTTTTTTAAGGCTACGGCCAATGTGAGGCTCCTTTAAGACACTCGAATAAAAAAGAGAGAGAGATCAGTCGTGCGCGGGCAAGCGGAAAAGCACCAGCTTGTTTATCGCCTCATCCTGCCCACCTCACCTCCTTCTTAGCCTCAGCCGCAGCCATGCGCGGGGGGGGCCGGGGGGCATTTCCTGTACACAAACACATTATGTTCTCTATGGGACCGTGTTCCCTTTCACACTTTTCAATAGAGGCACACTCAGCGTCCACAACATTAGGAACCTAATACGACCCATTACCGCATGAAATGTACACAGATATATTTGGAGGGTACGTCAACACGTTTGTTTTGAATTAGTGCGAACCTCTAGTAGAAAAGACATCATAGTACGCACACACGACTTTTTACATTCACACCGTTAGCCGGCATCAATAGTCACATAACCCACGTTGTTCTCGAGCCGTGTCGCGAACCCTGAAAAAAAACCTGAATTACAGTATACCCCTAAAAATGTTTAACTATAATAATAGTTCAAATTACAACTCATTCCCCAACACGAAAAGTTCTTCATCTGTTCGTAGAGATGTATCAATTCAACATACTTCCTTGACACCATTTACTACTTTCCTATTAGCCAGTGCTTCAACACCATCTTGTTGCGTTACAAAAAGAGCACAAAAACCACGTGAGGATAGGTTCCATGGGGGGGGGGGCACATTTGTGAATAGCAAACTGCGAATAGGCAGAATTTGGTTGTATATGTCGTGGAATGCATTAAAAATAAAACACTGAATGGCACAAAATCTCTTTTAGGGTTCAAATAATAAAATCGTTTTTTATTGAGACAAGAAATTATTTGCAGTTAGTAACATGAACATATTGCTTTGTTTTAAATATACAACGTGCGCATTATTATATGCAAATATCACCGAGCCACCGTCAGGGCACATTTGGAATCTGAAGTAGCGAGGCGCTTTTTTTCCTTCCGGTGCTTCTTGGACGCTCCCTCGGCGTGCAATCGGAGATGATTTGTTGGCTCTTTTAGCAACGGCCCTCACCCACAGAAATCCAATCTGCCTTTTCCCAAGGTCGTCTCCCGTCTCCACCCCACCTCGAGTTAATGTCTGCCTCGCCTTCACTCCTTGCGTCGCTTCCATACCAGACTGACACGCAAGAAGGGGAGGCGTCAAGGTCACCCGTATAAATCCGACAACATTCCTACAGGAAGTTGTAAAGGAAGACACCTTTGTTTGTCGACGGGAAATAAATCATCAATTTTAGTGCTGTCATTGTGATTTTTGAGGCCATTTTCAGGGTGTGTCGCCCCCAAATTGTCTCTTTGGAAAATTCCGCCCCCAACGCCAGCGTCAGTTAGCAACATGGCATTTTGCAGGCGCGTCTGTCATAAGCAGACCCATAAAAAAAGTCTCAAGTCTCAAGGAGCGATGCCCGGACAGACACGGGAAGACGGCCAGTTTGGCCAGGGGTCCTTCAAGGAGGAACTTGTCCAAGATTGCTACACGTGTGTGTGTGTACCAGACAGATGAGTGGCAAGATTTGGTTTTTTCCCCATTCAGCCCCCGAAGCCAGTATTATTTTTGCAACATGAAATTTGGTAGGCATGTCTAGCAAGGGTGGACTCACAAAAGAGTCCCATCCAAATCCATGCTTGTAAAGTCACAGGAAGTTTGTCATTTATAGATTGTGTCTGATGACTACCAAATTGCAACTGCGTCTACTAGAAAAACTGAATCAGCATTTAAGCATAGTCAAGTCACATTTATCGACTGTACATGGCCCTTAATCACAAGCGTCTCAAAGGGCTTCACAGGCCCACAGTTGGCAATGATTGGCGGCATCCCCTCATCTAAACCTCCCAACCGGGCGAGGAAAAACTCAAAACCCCATCTGGGGAGAAATGAAGAAACCTCGACAAGTGGCTGCAGATGGACGGATCCCTTTAATTCTTTTAACCCTTCAATTGCCCACGTAGGCCACAAGATGGCGAAGGGCTTATTATTGTCGAAATGAAGCTCCTCAACTCATGCAACAGGTGGCCACCAGATGACACCGAATCAATACCGTTACTGCTTCGGCCTGAGCACGAAAATGGAGATGTGAGGGGGTTTTTTTCCGCAAAGAACAGAGGAGAGATCCCCCCGTCCCCCCACCCGGAAAAAAAAAAAACAGTTAATAGGCAAAATCGTCAACCAAACGGCGAAAATGTAGTATGTCACAAATTACACCCCACAATTGCAGTTTAACTTTCAGCTCACAACGTGTCTCATAATCACCCCAAAATGTCTTCATTAACAACATTGTTTTGTTTACTTCAGCCAGTTTGGAGTGTAAGCGAGAAGGGAACGAAAGCCGTTAAATCGTCTTAGTCGCTGAGGGAAAGCGAGTTCCTTTTCCTTCACCCCTCTTCGCCGAGGGGGCCCAGGTTTCGTGCCGGGGTCCGACGCGTGTGAATGGCAACCCAGCATGGAAGCTAACAGGATCCCCCGTCCCGTCGCACACATAAAGACATTCTGAGAAAAGATGGAACGTCCCCCCAAAAACTCTTAAAAGGAGCATTACGGCACATGAAAAGGCCTCATTGAGGGATGGGATGAGGAGATTTAAATGGGGGTTGGGGGTGCGGACTCTACCAATGCACCAATTGTATTTAGGGATGCCCTCATTAAGATGCCGGCGTACTTTAAGGGAAAACATCGTCAGCCCAGCCCGCAGGGGATTTGTGTACTTGCCAGTGTGGCGGCATGAAGGACACTCAGTGGGAAGTTTCTGGAATATTACAGAATTTGCCCGATATCTGCTGAAAGAAAATGGAGCCAAAGTGGATCATCACTATGCAGATTTTAGTGCCGCTATTAGCCACGGTGGTCACGCCGAGGGTCCCCGAGGAAGACCACCGCGGGGGTCGTCAGCGCTTCGAGTGCAAACGGCTACCCGGAAACTTTGGACTGTACCGCGCTTCCTCCCGGCGTTCCCATGGGAAAGCGCCGACATGTCCTCACAGTAAGTCAAACTTATGAAAAGTGTCAACTTTTTATTTTTCAAGGATGTCAAAACATGTTCTTAATGTAAATGAACTACTTTGAATCGGGTGTCACATTGGCGACAAGGTGACATTTTTCCGGCCTGTGTCGCTCTGATCGAGTGTCGGGCGTTAAAAGAGAAGGTGGTATACAGGTAATTATAATACGGTTCTTGCAACACGGCTGTCTCTTGCCTTTGGCGCAGTCATTTTAAGCATCTCTTTCCAGCCGAAGCTCTGAAGTTAAACACAATCCTTCCTTTCGATTACTCCCCATAGAAACTAATGGAAGGAGAAATACTTTGTTCCTGTTAACCACTGTTTGTATTAACAAACAAACACTGCATTTTTTTTCTTTACATTGGCAAAATGCTGAAGTGGTCCACGTCGCACATACTGTAAGCCTCACTCTCCTCACGTTTTAACATTTTTAACCGTATGAGTGACTTTTAGTTAGTTATTCCAAAAACATGCACGATAAATTGACCATGTGTGTTCGCACAAAGTCCGCTGGGATTGGCTGCAGCCCACCCGTGACTCCAGTGAGGCAAATAGATGGATGGAAAATGGTCATTTAAAAGCAGTTCAGACATTAGCAATGCTTTTTCTTTTTTGGTTTGTTTTGCTTCAGGAGGCAATTGGATCATCTGTGAGATGAGTTCAGGCAAGCGTCGCTAGAGGGCGCTGCGTGGCCACAAATGCAGCTTGTAACTTGAGAGCAGCTCTTTGCACTTTGTGCTTGACAATCTGAGAGAGGCTCTTAGCTATGCTGTTTCATGTCACTCTTATAACTTTTCAGCCCCTCCGCGCCTATATCATCTTTTAATGCATGAATGTGAATTATTCATGACTTGGTGGTGGTGTCTTGTGTTTAAACTTTTGCTTCATCAAAAAGAGGCAAAGAAATAACAGACTGGAGACGAGACTGCTAAGTCTGTGTAGCTATGAGGAAAAGTCATATTTAATCAAGGTGTGGATATTAAACACACCTCTTCTCCAATTTGAATAGGGAGACCATGTGGTTAAAAATATCACTTCATTGGATTTTGAATAGGAAGATTCAATTGTTCACGGTTTCTACTCAAATACAATTTCCCTTGTACGTCATACTCTGTAGTGCAGGGGTGTCAAACTCACGGTGGTCCAAAATTAAAAATTGGGACAACGTCGCAGGCCAAACTCAATATTTAATGGAAAAAAAAAATAAAAAATCACTGTTCCCCTTCTCTCCAGAAATGTAGCGTTAAAGTTTACCATATGACAAGAAACTTACATTTTTGCTTAAACACTGAATCTGGAATAAACAAACTTTAATAATATTATAAACACGAGAAATCAAATTTGCGATAAAAGATCAGTGGTATTTGTTTGTTGTTTTGTATTTAAATAGATAACATGAATTCTTCTGGTGGCACGGCGAACGACTCAAATCCCGTTCAAATCCCGGCCCCGTCTGTGTGGACTTGGCATGTTCTTCCTGTGCCTGCGTGGGCTTTCTCCGGGCACTCCGGTTTCCTCCCACATCCCAAAAACATGCAATTGAAGACTCTAAATTGCCCATAGGTGTGAATGTGAGTGCGAATGGTTGTTTGTTTCTATGTGCCCTGCGATTGGCTGGCGACCGGTTCAGGGTGGACCCCGCCTCCCGCCCGAAGATTGCTGCGATAGGCTCCAGCACGCCCGCGACCCGCGTGAGAATAATCGGCACAGAAAATGGATGGATGGATGGATGAATTCTTCTGTCTCTCCATCTTCAATCTCCAACTACCTTTCTTTTTGATGTAAATCTTTTTTCAAAGGCCAACAACAAAACAACCCCAAAAAATACAAATGCCCTTCAATAAAAATCCAAACTTCAAACTATTAACAGTCCCTGCCTAGGAGTTGATAAATGGCATTTAAAAAAAAAACATGAATGCAATTATGTTATATTCTTTGTTACAGCCGCGTTGCTCCGCACACGACAAAGTTTACTTTAGTGAACAGACAATCTGCCTCCCACCGGCCTTGGAAGGTAACCGTTTGGCCATTTTTGGGAAGGGGAAGTGTAAATTTGCTCGAGGAGACTGGTAGCGTAGTCTCTAACGACCGTAGACTGATGGGCCAACATACTAGCAAAGCATTCTGGGATTCGGAATATTAGTGGCACATGTGCTATTAAGTGGCAGGCCAGCTCTAATACACATTTGATATGGTCTTGCGGACCAAATATAATTACATCGTGGGCCAAATTTGGCCCCCGGGCCTGATTTTGACATATATGCTGTAGTGCATTCTTATTTTAGGCGTCCAGCCTGCTTCCGCCATTTTGATTGTTATCTGAATGAATTATCTATCTGTCTATCTATCTATCTATCTATCTATCTAGCCAGCTTAACATGCTAGCAGCTCAGCTAGCAAACCAGGTAACTAGCATCAATCTACCTAGCTTGCCTGCTAACACTTTTATCATATACAGCATACATTCCTTACACACACACTATATATATATATATATATATATATATATATATATAGTCTTTGTTTTATGCCTCAATAGCTGACAGCGATTTGAGTGAATAGTCTAAACATTTTTGGGTGGGCCTGTACAATGTAATCCGTTTTATTTTTTTGTTTTTTTTAAATGACTAAATTCTCCTTCATCCATAAGGGGGGAAAAAGTTATTTTCCCTTTCCAAAATACTGTACTACCGAAAGATTACTGGAAATATTAATACCCCCGGAGACCGAACTTTGTGCGTTGGGGCCATTATGTAATAAGTGTTGCGTTTCAATAACAGCAGCTTATCGTTAGGTCCCAGTGGCACCGCCATTTTGGGAAAACCACACACAAAAAAGAAAATCATGATAAAACGACTTTTGTGTGTGTATATCCAGACGGGAAGTGGTTAAATTTCCGCACTGGGAAACATCTCCATGAAGCAGGAGGAGGAGGGAGGAGGAGGGAGGAAGAGGGAGGAAGAGGGAGGAAGAGGGGCGTGCGTGTGTGTTTGTTCATGGCAATAGTCAGAACCATTCCTGCTTTTCCCCCTGAATAGTGAAGCGTGATCCCGGCTTACCGCTTCTGCTGCTGCTGCTGCTGCCGCCGCTTCTTCTTCTTCTTCTTCTTCTTCTCCTCCTCCCGCTGCTGCTCTCTTCTGAAGCCTTGGGATGTAAAAAAACAAACAAACAAAAGTAAAGAAAGTAAAAGTGGGATGGTAAAGTTGCGGTGATTGCGTTGGATTTCCTTCTGCTTGTTCTTCTCGCGGAGCCGGTGGAGGCGCGGACGGGACGGCGGTGCCTCGTCAAGTTGCCCCCAACTCCGGTGACACATGCTCGGACTGGAATAATGTGATTTGCCACCGAGGAAGTTATCGCGTTGTTATCGTTTGAATGAAGTGTTTAAGACGCGCGCGGCAGCCGACACCGGGATGCTTGTACACGCTGGACACTTTTTTGTTTTCATTCAACGCGTTTCTCGGGAAGAGGACATGTGTTGACGTCCATAAAGTCCCGCGTGGAATTCATTTGGATTACTTCTGCAAAGAGACAGAGAGGCGTTGAATGATGTCTCCAACTTCTACCGGATTTGTATTGCTCTTTGGAATTGTCCACGTGTGCTCAGGTAAGTGGGGGAGGAGGAGGAGGGGAGGGGTTCAACACACGTGAAATATCGGTTTAAGTCTCATTGCTTCATATGCACTATATCCCCTGTGCAGTCACTGTGACTGCATGCACAACAAAAGTCGTGCAAAAAGTACAACACATTTTTTTTTTTTTTTTTTTTTTTTAACAGCAGCAGTCTTAAAAATTAGGAGACCCTCCAGTAGCAGTGAAGTGCTTTCATGCAGATTCTTTCCTTTTTCTTTTTTTAAGCGAGTTTTATGATTTGACTTTCCAATTGAAGAATTTTCATTACCATATTACACCCACAGCTCAGAAGTCAGAAATGAATAACCATGACCCTAATGATGACAAGTGTAGAATATAAATGGATTGGACTGGATTGGGAAATAAAAAAAAAAAAAAGTTATGACTTGCATTTCTGGTCAGAACATTGTTTAAAAGAAGGTGAATTTAGTTTGAAATTCCTTATTCCTTGGATAACGTTGCAAGTTTAGTGGAATTGAAAGAGTCTGCATTAAAGCCCTTCAGAGCACATTAAGATTTATTGATTATGATGATCAACTCCCACTTCCGACAGAACTTTGCTCACGTCTCGGGGGAGGCGGGGGACATTGAGTCCGAGTGGACCGTGTTCCGCGCCTCAATTGCCGAGGCCGTAAGGGAGTCGTGGCGGCAATCCCCGAACCCGTTGAGGGATGCCGTCAAGCTGAAGAAGGAGTCCTAACGGGCCCTCCTGAGGCAGCTGATGGGTACCGGCTGGCCAAGCGGAATGCAGCTTTGGTGGTCGCTGAAGTAAAAACGCAGGCACGGGAGGAGTTCGGTGAGGCCACGGAGAATGACTTCCGGACGGCTTCGAGGAAATTCTGCTCCGCCATCCGGCGTCTCAGGAGGGGGAAGCGGTGCACCATCAACACTGTATAGTGGGGATGGGGCACCGCTGACCTCGACTCGGGACGTTGTGAGTCGGTGGGAAGAATACTTTGAAGACCTCCTCAACTCCACAGACACATCTTCCCATGAGGAAGTAGAGTCTGGGTTCTCTGAGGCGGGCTCTGGGGTCGAGGTCACCGACCGAGGTGGTTAAAAAGCTCCTCGGTGGCAAGGCCCCCGGGGGTGAGATGAGATTCGCCCGGAGTTCCTAAAGGCTCTGGATGTTGTGGAACTGTCCTGGTTGACACGCCTCTGCAACACCGCGTGGACATCAGGCACAGTGCCTCTGGATTGGCAGTCTGGGGTGGTGGTCCCCCTTTTTAAGAAAGGGGACCAGAGGGTGTGTTCCAACTATAGGTGGCTCACACTCCTCAGCCTCCCTGGTAAGGTTTATTCGGGGGTGCTGGAGAGCAGGGTCCGTCGGGAAGTCGAAGCTCAGATTCAGGAGGAGCAGTGTGGTTTTCGTCCTGGCCGTGGAACGGTGGACCAGCTCTACACCCTCGGCAGGGTCCTCGAGGGTGCACGGACGTTCGCCCAACCAGTCGACATGGGGAAGGCGTTCGACCGTGTCCCTCGGGGAGTCCTGTGGAGGGTGCTTCGGGAGTATGGGGTACCGAACCCCCTGATACGGGCTGTTTGGTCCCTGTACGACCGGTGTCAGAGCTTTGTCTGCATGGCTCTCCCGTAGAGATGAGGTGAGAAGCTCGGTCATCCGGGAGGATCTCGGAGTAGAGCCGCTGCTCCTCCGCATTGAGAGGAGCCACATGAGGTGGCCGGGGCGTCTGATTCGGACACCTCCCTGGCGGGGTGTTCGGGCACGTCCCATCGGAAGGAGACGCCGGCCTGGGAACGCCTCGGGATCCCCCCGGAAGAGCTGGATGAAGTGGCTGGGGAGAGTCTGGGCGTCCCTGCTAAAGCTCCTGCCCCCGTGACCCGACCTCGGATTCGCGGTAGAAAATGGATGGATTATGATGTTAAATTTTAATTATTGATGTGAATTCCAGAACATAAAAAAAAAAAAAGTAATTCCTGTTCAGAATGGTATCTTGCTGAAAATTGAAAGTATCCACATTAAAGCACGATATGGTGCTGGATGCTCTCTTTTGTGACAGGCGGTGTAATACATTTGTTAAATTCGAGTGAATATTTGTGTTGCTAGTCATCAATTTTCACACACAAAAGAGACAAAATAGGAAATAAAGGACACTATTTCATGATTGTGACACCAAAATAGTTGACTTGCATTAGTGAACAGAAAAAAAAGGTTTGAGTGAATTCAGAAAAATGAAATCATTCCTTGCTGATGAAAATGTCAAATTTCACAAGCTCGCTAAAATCGAAGGCATTGTTTGTTAAGCAGTGTATGTTGAAACTCACATTGTTGTTTTTCGTTTTCACGTTACTTCAGCAGAGTTGCAATGCTATTGAAGCATTTTGCACTTCTTATGAGGAAACTAAAGCACATTTGTTGGGCCCGAACGCAAGTCGTGCATGCGTCACGGGCGCGACATGTGCTTTTTTTTTATTTTTATGCCGAACTCCGTGTTTTATTCCCTTTTTCGCCGTATCGAATAACGCGGTTCTTAATCCAGACGTTATATTTACTCTGTGACCTGTTTATAAAAGGAAAAGTGCAGGCTGTAACACAACTTAATGGTGGTCGGCTCATCTTTTGTACTCCCTCTTCTTATTTTTTTCCCTCTTCGGCCGTCACATGAATGTCTTTATGGAGCTTCTGAACCATGGTATCCAAGCTTTTCCAGGTCACTTGCCTCCCGAGTTATGGCCCGTCATCTTATTAAAAGACGTTAGCGCAAGTGTGTCCTGAGTAGAGCATTTGATTTTATTTTTTGAATGGCGTTTCTTGGCGTCCAAATGCTTTCTCTTTTGTTCCAAGATAGCTTTTTCCCAATAAAAAAAAGTAATGCGTTGTAGGGTTAGGGTTACGTCCTTGAATCAGGACAAAGTTGAAGCGGAGATGTGAAGATACAGGAAATAATAAAGGTGCCTAAACAGGAAGTCGGGTCAGCGGTCAGCAGCGACGAATAGGTGCCGTATCCTGTTTGGCAGCGTGAGAAAGTGCTTGAAGATGGGCCGAGTGCTCGCAGAGGCCAAAGTGGGTTAGACGCACAAGTTCAATTGGATTAAGAGCTACTTGACAACAAAAAGATGTCACATTTGCTGCTAATTGCAGGCTCGGCAACTTGATTCTGCTGTGGAAGACTTATTAGGGTTTCAAGGCTGGTCTAGGGTTTCTACCATGGGTTAAGGCTTTCTGTTTGGAGTCAGGGTTAGTGTTTCAAGCTTGTGTAAGGATTTTAAATTAGGGTTTCAAGATAGGTTGAAGGGTTGAAGTTGGGGTTTCAGTGTACTATTTGAAGACAAGGCGTCAGTTCCATTCAGGGTGCCAAATTAGTGTTTCAAGCCAGTATTAGGGTTTCAAATTAGGTCTGCGGCCAAAGTAAGGGCTTTCAAATTAGGGTATGATACCAAAGTTAGGCTTCCAAATTAGCACGAAAACAGGGTCAGGGTTTCACGTTTGCGTTTGAAGCCAAGTTGAGGGTTAAGTTCCAAATGTGGCTTAGATGGGCGTTCATATTCAGCTTTCAAGCATGTGGAAGGTTTCAAGCCACATTTAGGGTTTTGAAATCAGGATTTAGAGTCGGGATTTGCACCCAGTGTTAGGGTTTCAGGTCATTTTTACGGTTTTAAATTGGGGTTACGGTTTCAAGCCTGGTTTCGGGTTTCAAAAAAGAGCGTTTGTCTTGATTTTCAGGCAGTATTTTGTAGCCTCTCAGTCATAGCAGCATGACTAACTTGTGTCATTTGACTCGCGCCGAGAGACGCGAGTCGACCTTTGCCACCGCCGCCACACGCACTCGCGTGGCCTCGCCCGTCCGACGCTCGTAAACAGACGCGTATCCATCACGCGTTACCTTTTCTCCGCTTATCTGCGCTCGGCGGGCATTAAAGGCTTGTTATCTCGCCTCGCAATCGCTCGTCAGACCTCGGAGGCGAAAGGCGACGGCACTTATGAAACGTGTACCGATAAGAATATCGAGCGGCGAGTCGGCGACTAAACTGCGGTGAATGATTTGGGTTGTTATTAAATGGGAATAGAATTGATAGAAGGAGAAGAGGAAGAAAAAAAAATACCTGCAATGCCGGCAGAGAAAAATTGCAGAGCGCCTCCGCCGTCATGACAGGACACAGCCGCCCACAGAGCACGAGTGAGACTCGTCAATGTCTGTGCTCGGCGCTTAGCTGTCAACCCACCAGGCAAAAAAAATGGACCATGCGACCTCGCTTCAGTCTAAAAAGAGCAAAAAAACAAACTCAGGGTAGGGTTGCAAACAAGGGTGAGTGTTTCAAATTAGGGTTTCAAGCCGGGTGTCGGTTAAAATAGGTTTTAAGCCTGGGTTGTGATTTCAAATTTGTGTTTGAAGCCACAGTTAGGGTTTCAAATTAGAGTTCCCAGCCTGGGTTAGGATTCCAAACAAGGGGGAGGGTTTTAAATTGGGGTTCTATGACAGTGTGAGGGATTCAGGTTGGGTTAGGGTTTCAAAATTATGAGTTTGGAGCCAAGGTTAAGCTTTCAAGTCAGGGTTTCCAGCCTGGGTTGGGTTTTCAAACAGTTTAGGGTTTTAGATGCCAAACAGAGCATCATTTAGGATTTCATTCAAGGGGGAGGGTTTCAAATTGGGGTTCTTTAGAAAAGGGTTAGGAGTTCAAATTGGTATCGAGAATGGGTTAGGGTTTCAAATGAGTGTTTCAAGTATGGATTATGATTTCCAAACATGGGTTAGGCTTTCGAGAGCCTGGGTTCGCATTCCGAATAAGGGTTAGGGGTTTCAATTGGGGTTCTGAGACAGTGTTAGGGTTAGGGTTTCAAATTGGTTTCAAGATGGGCTTAGGCTTTCAAACGAGGGTTACAGCGTTTGGAGCCAAGGTAAGGTTTCAAATAGGGTGACAGCCTGGGTTAGAGTTTCAAATTCGGGTTTAAAGGCTGCGCGTGTATTCCAAACAAATGTTCCCGTTTTCAAAAGGAGGTAGGACTTACATTTAACATCCAAAGTGACGCTTTCCACTCGTCTGATGCAACACGCTTGTAACGCGATTTTTGCGTGACAAAATCCGTAAGGTGTGACAAGCTGAGCTCAATTCGTCTTAACGATCTGGTCGCGCAACGCGCCGCCTCGTGCTCTCTCTCTTGAACGAAGCAAAAGATGTTCTGAATTGGATCCGTCCGCTAATCCATCTCATGTCCGGAGATTGTCATCTGTTGCGGAGGCGGCTTCGTTTCAAAGGGTGTCCCTTTTCCCACCCCTGCTCAGTTATTTCAAATCATTTTTAAAATTCCCCTTAGAAATGAGCAATTTAAAAAAAAAAAAATTTCATATGGAAGAAATCCAACATAAAAGCAGAACGGGTAGGATTTTAAATAAGGGTTTAGTTAAAGCCAGGGTTAGGGTTTCCAATGAGTGTTTCAAGTCAGGGTTGTGCCCTCAAAACAAGGTTAGTAAAGTAGGGTTTAAAGATTGGGTTATGGTTTCAAGTCAGGGTTAGGGTTCAAAACCTAGATTACGGTTGTAAATTAGGGTTTGAAGTCTGTTTGGGTTTCAAAAAGGCTTCAAGCCAGGGTTACAGTTTTGAGTTTTGGTTTTAAGGTGCGGTTTCAAATCAAGATTAGGGTTTCAAACACGGCCTAGGGTTTCAAGACGGGGTTAAGATTTCAAGTGAGGGTTTCAAGCCTCGGTTAAGGTTTCAAATTGATTTTAAGACAAGGTCAGTCAGGTCCCAATTCAGTGTTACGGTTCCGAGTTATCTCAAGACTGGCTTAGAGGTTTGAAATGATGGTTTTAAACCTAGTTAGGGTGTCGAATTATGGTTTCAAGCCAGTGTTAATGTTTCAAAATAGGTTTTCAAGCCTGGGTTCGGGTTTCAAGCACAGGTTGGGTTTTATGAAACTAAAGTTAGGGTTCCAAATAAGAGTTAGGATCGCAAGTCAAATTTGAGGCTGCAAATTTAGAGTTAGGGTTTTAAATGACGGTTTGAGGCAAGGGTTAAGGTTTCAAATTGGGGTTTCAATCGAGAGTTACGCTTTCAAGTTCTGACTTTAAGACTTGGTTAGGGTTTCAAAGCTAGGGTTACGATTTCCACTTTGGACTTCAAGCCTGGGTTAGGGTCTCAAATGAAGGTTTGAGGTTTGAAATTCCAATTCCTTGAAAACAGCCAGCTGGTGTCAGACTGCGTGCGTGCGTGCGGACTCGTCGTCAAGTTGACCGTCAGTGTAATCGGCAGCGACATCCAATCAGTCCCGGTTGCAGCCGTGTCTCCGGGGAAGGTTCTGGAACCTAACTCCCAATGAGCCGCTTCCCTCGGCGTGGCCGGCGGCGGGCGTGCGGGTCACTCGCGAGAGTTCATGCATCTCGTTCTTGACACCCGATCGGAGGACAAGCCTGTCCCGAAGGACGTGATGAACGAGCGTCTCGCTGCGGGACGAGAGGTCTGCTTTCCGTCTCGCTTGGAATTCCCACAGCTTCGCTTCCTGTGATGAAACATCGCGCACATATAAAACGCTGTGTGACGTGCCGACTGGATGTGGGATCGCTTGGTAGGAGTTTCAAGCCGCAATTTTGTGAGCGCAAAGGAGAATCACGCCGAGACTTGTATGTCTTGTCTGCAAGTGTGAGGGTTTCCATCCAGGTTTAGGGTTTTAAATGACCATTTCGATCCAGGGTTTTAAACTTGGATCGGGATTTCAAGTTAGTGTTATGGTTTCAAATCCGCCTTTCAAGATAGCATCAGTGTTTTGGGTTAGGGTTTCAATCCAGGGTTAAGGCATCACATTAGGGTTTCAAGATTTGATTTGGGTTTCAATATAGAGTAAGGGTCGTGAATTTTTGTTTTAAGACTGGGTTATGTGTTCAAATTAGGGGTTCTAGCATGGTTTGGGGTTTCAAAGTACAGTTTTAAGATGGGGCTATGTTTTCAATTCCGTGTTAGGGTTTCAAATTTGGGTTTTAAGACTCAGTTAGAGTTTCAAATTAGGATTCCTAGCCTAGGTTAGGGTTTCAAGACCGGGACAGGGTTCCAAATTGGGCTTTGAAATGAAGTTTTCAAGGTTGGGTTGTTTTTAATCAGGTTTCAAAGCCAGGGTTGGGGTTTCAAATTAGGGTTTCAAGCCTAAATTCCGGTAATAAAGATACGAGTGCAAAAAGCAACCAAAGACAACCCCCCCCCCCCCCCCCCCTCCTTATGCTTTGCTTTGGCCCAATTTTTTCAAGACTTGCCTTTTTTAGTGTCCGGCCAGCCTTTAGCCAATAAAGCAGGTCGACACGCACAAGATCCTGCGGGGGCAGCAACGGGGAGGCGGCATTGTGTTGCCTTAACGGGCCGATTGTAAGGAATGGAGGAGGGGAACACTTCGCCAGGGACTTAAGGGTGTGTGTGTGTGTAAAGGCAGGGGGGAGGTTGGCTAACAAAGCCTACCCCAGAGGCTTTAAGTCGGGGAGGGGAGGACAGAATAGGAAGGGGAGGGATGGAGCAGGGCACGCTCTCGGTCCCGCTCGCGTTGCATATTCCCGCAGCTCCTCCCTTGTGGTGGCGAATGTGCTGATGTTGGTGGTGGAGGACTTTGAGGCATCGCTTTTCCAAAGTGGACATCTGGGGAGAGATGATGTTGATTTTTGGAAGTGCTGAGTAAACAGACGGAGCCGGTACAAAGCGGCAGTGTGGTCCCGCTTCGAGTGGAGATTCTGCATATTCAGCATCTCTCACAATGCTTTTTGTGTGTGGTCGTTGAGCCCACTTGACGGCTTGAGGTCCGGTATGTTTGCCTAGTGTGCGGCTGCGTCCTCAAATCAGTATATTGGGCTATGTCACAATTGACACCTAGTTTTTAAGTTATTC